>NC_061527.1:12327500-12607500 GCF_022379125.1 Scophthalmus maximus | reverse complement strand
AGTCTCCTCTCAGTCGACAGTTTGGAGGTGTTACTCTCGGTGGTATTTTAACTCTAAAACATGTATTTCTCATTTTAACTAAGCTCATTCAAATATCTTCTTAATAATAAAGAAGATCATGCTTCAGGATTCATACAATTTGATGTTCACCTTGTTGCTAAATGCTGGATTTAGTTGACTTTGTTTCTCTTGTGTGTAGTGTTTTAAATTCAGAAAGTAATTGCAGGGTTATTTTTATTTTTTCCCCCAGATCCGTCAGATTAGATCTGATTTGACCAGAGGCTGAGTATTGATCGGCCCCCATCCACCATTCTGAGCCGGGGCTGCAGGGCCGTCCTCCAGGCCCCCTGGGGAAGGTGAGAGGAGGTCGATTCTGGCCTCGACAAGGCTTCTTTGTCCTTGTCCAGAGCAGGCGGAGGCCCCAGCTGGGGGTCCCAGGCCGGCAGACACACGCCGATATTTGGGTGGAGAGGCGGCGAGCAACGTCCCCTGTCCGTTCTACCTCACTGCCTCCTTTCTCTTGGGTTAGAATGAGGCAGTAACTGCTCGTCCACACACACACACACACACACACACACACACACACACACACACACACATATTAAGAATACATTCATATTCATGAAAAAAACAACTGACACACACATCTACAGATATCTGTCATATTCTTCAGTCCAGGATCCAGATTGTTATGACAGTTTGTCCTCTTTCTCTGCTTGTATTCCCCTCCCTCCATCCCTCCATCCCTCCATCCCTCCCTCCATTTTCTTTTCTTTTTTATTTTGTTTTGTTTTGGCATCCTCTGAGGTTCTTTTGTCTCCGGCCGACTTTCAAGCGTCTACTTATTCACCGTTGTTTAATTGTGTTTGTCGGCGAGATCCGTTTGAAATTGCTCAGTTTGCACATTAACATTACAATGGGCGCCGTTGTCCGGCCTGCTCATCCCGCTGTCCAGTGCCAGGTCTCCCTTTCAGAGAGGGGTGTTTCATCTTTTTGTGCATGTCTGGATTGTATTTAAAGAAAAGAAAAAATCCACGAATTAAGCTTTGATGAATCCCTGCACACACACGCTGGCACAAACATGTCCACATGCTTGACTGGACAGTGCCTGTTACAGGCACCATGTCATGGCTGCAGAGGGGCAGTTTTTCTTTTGGAGCTGTCTCTTGTTTATATCTAATTAACAGCGAGCTTTGAAGTTTTCTTTTTCTTTTTTTTCGGTTGGCTTTGAAAAGATTTAACAATGCTGCTGCATTATGTCACTCAAGTGTTTAATATAGGGCACCCCCCCCCCCCCCAAGGCTTTTACAGTATGTAATTGGTGACACAAATTGTGCAATTTGCAGGGAATGTTCGGTTAATTAAAACTTAATGAAATATTTCACCTTTATATTCAAAGAAAAGAGTCACAGCTTTCAACTTATCTGAGAAATGTTAACTTCATATAGAGCACAACCATAGAATCTTTCAGCAGGCTTTATCCCTTCTGACTTGCCAGAATTCTATTTCACTCCCTCCCTCCTTGCTGTGAGGAGACACACACAGAAACGACAGCTAGCAGAATCGCTTACTGTCCCTTTAATAGTGTAGGTGAATAGGGGCGGGTTGGGGCTGTTATGATTCTTCAGTCATCATTTGATCATGTTGATGATCAGTAGCATGTTCTTAAATTTAACCAGATTGAGTTTTCAGCCACTTTAACAGCATTGGAATTCCACAGGAAGGAGAACTGTGGAGTCCATTTGGCTCCGGCCAATTAACTCAAGGTCAACTTTATTTATTTTTTGAATCATTAAATGAAGTCACCACGTCTTGCACAATTTGCCCATTAACAGGAAACATTTATCTTGGTCGTGAGACAGGTTGGCGTCACCAGAAGACAAGGAATGTCCACACACCAGTTGATGCTCCCACAAACTTCATTATTACTCCCCAGGTAACGTTTCGGGCACAGGACCTTCTTCAGACAAAGTGCAAAGCAAGGAAAGCAATAATTTTACACCTAAAAAAGGAAATAACCAAACAGAAGTGATGGAAAATAAAGAATAAAAAAGTATACTATTCAAAAACATCAGCAAGTACATTCATGTTCCATTAGACAATACACCCAGTAAGTGAAATACAATGTTCCATCAGTCATCATCAGGTTAGCGTTACTGTACCCTCCTGGTGATCTGCTGTCGTCAATCTATTGTGTCCAAGGTCAACAGCAGAGCAGAATTCAAACAACAGCTGGTGTTTGACTCATCTGTTGCCACGTCGTCCGAGGGACAGAAACTCTGAACAAACCAAGTAAATAAAGTTTAAATGACACCACTGAAACTCCAAAGAAACAAGTCATCAAGTGATGTCTGATTGGAGGTGGATTGTTTAGACAACACGTGCATAATGGTTCGGTAACTAAGACGGAACAGACATTTTTCAAACCTCAGGCCTGCAGGCAGCACACCTCCCTCAATCCGAGTGTGGGTACATTCCTCTCTGCTTCTCCTCCCTCGCCACTCCACGCAAGCGTGCCAACCTGACATCTTCCCACCCAACGCCCAGTCTGGACTTCTCACGTAGACCCGGCCGCAGTCGAATGAGAGGTATGGAAGATTATCACCTGACTGACGCCCAGCAGACATTCTTCAGGGTTTGAGGGTTATAATGCGTGAGCACATTTGACGTGACGGGTGCCAGAGCAGCAGCGCCGTGGCTCGCACCTCACATGCCACATCACCAGAATGTGTGATATCGCCATGACAAGAGGGTTATTGTGAGATAGACAGGATGGGGGGGGACAGGCGGAAGGAGACGGGTGTTCCTGGAAAATACCAAACTACTCCCAACCTGCATTGGAAACTATTCCAGGCACGTTAAAAGTACCTGTGTGATTATATGGCTGCCCACGCTGTTTAATGACACAGCTGCAGAATTCCAGTCATTCCCTGGGAAAAAAAAGGGCGGACAAAGGACGGAATATGTTTTCATCAAGATGATATTTATTGACACGTTATGAGCATGAAGTAACAGATGGTGTATTCAGTAATAGCTTAATATACCAGTATGTTTGATATATTGGAAAACTGCACACACATGAAGATCGCTAAGAGAGAAACAACTCAGTGCTACAAAAAAGGCTTTGATTATTCACACTACCCAATCTGGGTTAAGACAAAGACAGAAAAATTAAGACCAATAATACGATTCTTTGTACAAACTGTGCAAATCAAAGGCTTCTATAAATTCATCACAAAGCAAATATACAAACTATACACACAAAATACTTCCATTAAAAGATATTAGAACTACAACGTTAACTAATTACTTCGCTTTCCTTATTTAAATCCAAAATAACACTAAGGTAAGCTATTTGGGTTTTGGCAATATTTATGTTTTGAACATGACCGCTGCTATTAAGCGTCATCAAACATTGTCAGAATGTTTTCTAAAATGAGAGTTCAGTAAAAATGTTTATCACAAGACTAGAACATTCACAAAAAACTATTTCAGAACAGAAAATACATAAACCAAAAAAGTTACTCTTCGTTGAACAAATACAGGCAAAACTATACATAACCCTGAGACACAATAACACAACAAAGACAAAATCATAGCTTGAAATAACATCTCGACACGATATCAAGTTGTCTTCTTCAGCCGTGATTGGCCACATTCTCTCTTGCCAGCTTGTATTTTAAGTTGAGGAGGAAGATACAAATTTAGCTCACCAAAATTGAGGGAAGCCCAAGTCCAAGGTCTAAAAATACAGACAGGAGGATTGTTTCTGTGCACAAAATCATACACTTCCCCAAATGTCCTCTCTGGTTCCCCGTACGCCTGGCAGAGCAAAGGTCTAATTCAGTCCATCAGCAGTCCATATAAATTACACCTGAGTGAATGCCCAGTGTCAGGAGGGGAGAAGAACCACAACAGAGACTGTTGAACTGTAAAACAATGTCAGTGAGAGACAATAATGAGTCCTTTTCCTGCTAAACTGGTGGTGATGGAGCGAGTCAGCTGATAGTCACAGTAGCTTATTTGACCCAGGCGGTGGAAAGAGACAATATTGAAAACCTCAGGCAGATGCCCAGAGAACACATCTATGCAATCGGCTTGTTTCCTATACATGTAATGAGTCCAGCTCAAGCTAGTGGCTACGTGGGAAAGTTACACAAGAACGACGGGTAAACAGATCAGGTGGAAAGAGGCGGCAGACTTCCAGTCTCTGGGCTGTTTCCAGGACCCGGGCCTCAACTCCTCTGCAGATGAAGATAATGTGGATCAGGCTTGATGGAGCCGGAGCAGGAATACACAAACCCTTCCTCCTCCTCCTCCTCCTCTCGGCAGCCAGCGAAGGGAGACCGCATACCAGACACCATGGCCGATCTGTGGAGAGACAGAGGGAGATTAACGTTTAGGTCCTGTGAACTCGAGAGGAGCTGCTGTCGTATGAGGACCGGCCACATGACCAGAGGGGAGGCCTGGACATTCTCAGGGAGCGGAGAGGAATGCGGAGACTCAGGTCGTCCCGAGCAACACGTCAGCTTATCAAAATGCCATTTTATCAGGCTTACCCACATAGCGTTAATAACGCCTCGGGACAGGGCCTTATTTAACCAGAGTCCTCCCGGCATGAGGGATTAAGCTGCTCAAGCCATTTATGTCGCTAGGTAATAAATATCTGTGGGTGGCAGAGGGGACGACCCCGCTCTGTGAAAATAAGCTGATAAAACACATATTCCAAAACCAACTGCTCATTTGCTTAATCCGGGTAGAATTTATACTGCATGAGAGCTTCTTATGGTTGAAATTTCAAATTCCTCTGTGTTTTTAAGCACCAGTTTTACTACAAACACTGAGATGAGTTGTTTGAGGTTGCAGAGAAACAGCCTGGGATGAGAATCCAGATACTTGAGTGTCTAATTTTCCTCCCCTGCTGCTATGGAGGAATGTTCCACTGCATATTTTTGGGGAGTTGTGGGAGAGAAATCTGAACATGATGTATACATCTAATTAGCATATTTTTGATGATAACTCTGCGCTGTCAAGAGCAGATGAAGAATGTGTGTGTGTGTGTGTGTGTGTGTGTGTGTGTGTGTGTGTGTGTGTGTGTGTGTGTGTGTGTGTGTGTGTGTGTGTGTGTGTGTGTGTGTGTGTGTGTGTGTGTGTGTGTGTGTGTGTGTGTGTGTGTGTGTGTGTGTGTGTGTGTGCGCTCTCTATTCTGGGAGGATGAGAGTTGACAGTTACAGGCAGGCTTTGCTGGGGGCTTGTTTGGATAGCCTAATGAGTTCCCATTTCCATGGCCAACAAAAGCCGGCAGATACTACAGAGGCCTCTGCTGATCTGTACACATCTGTTACTGTTGTGAATGCAATGCCTGGGGCGTAACAGTAGGACACAGCCCATTGGAATAACAATAGGGAGGCAAGAAGAGGTTACAAACAACCTTTAGCAGCAGGAGGAAAACTCTCTGATAGTACATCAAACTCCTGAAAAGATTCACCGCGTCTGGTGGTTGATGCTTTACAAACTACAGTATTTCCTATTTGACCTGAATTCACAATAGACATATCTGCTTCCCAATGTTTCTCCAGAAACCACTTATGCTGGATTTTGGCAGCAAAACAATAGTTTTGTTCGACACCTTACTCTGAGAAACATAAGCAAAGATACAGACAAAAATTAGCATTGAACATTTTGGGAAATGAGCTTACTTGTTTTTGCTGTTGCTGAGAATCAAATAAGGGGATTGATACATTACTAAAATTCAAGAATACAGCCGACCAAGTCAGCTTATCTAAGCGTAGCTCAGCACAAAGGCTGGAAATGGAGAAAAACGGCTCGTTTAGCTCAGTTACAAACTCAAACTACAAACCTTTGAAGCCAACTTATTGACATGATATATCTAACTTGTTTAATCTGTAGAAAAAGTGTATAAAGTTGTGTTTTTTTCTTTTCAGTACTTCCCATGTTTTAATATTGGACCTATTTTGACATACGTCTACCTAAAAAGGACTGAAGTTCGATATTCAGCCTTAAAAGAAACCTCTTACAGTCTTTCTGACCTGAAGTAACAGTTGCAATGTTTTCTCTAAGACATGGATCTGCAGGCCTGATGGAAGTTTCCACTGCTGCTCTGTCTCAGTCCACATGACTGTCCACAAGATTCTGAGTTCATTACTGACCTTTATTTTTTTAATTAGTAAGAGTGCAGAGGGGAGGGAAAAAGTTAGTTTGTATTGCCCAAGTATATTCCACGAAGGTTATAATGTCATCATCATCATCCCAATCGCGCACTGCCAAACTTCAGCTACCTCAGCTACAACAAGGCACCTGCTGTCATCTGAAATGAGCTCTAGACAGTCTCCAGAGTCCCTTCATTATTACCTGTCACGTCAAGGTCAATTATACACAACAATCCTGAGCAGCACTGACCTCAATGTTCACCTGTGGCACATGTAAAACTACCATATATAGACAAACTTGACTGTCCTGACTTAAATTCAAACTTTGTTTTCACTGTACCAAAACAGTCAGATATGACCTCCTCCTGCCAACAGGGAGTAAGATGTCTGAGTTTGGGGTGCCAACAGGTGGCGAGGTAAATAACTGTAGCCCAGGAAGTACCTAAATGCGTGTCTTCAGTCTGGTCTACAGTGTGCTGCTGTGAGGGATGGAGGGGGTCTTCGTGACCTTCAGCTAACCAAACAGATGGGCTGGGACCATATGAAGTGACTGGATCTGGCTCTCAGAGGTTTAACCTGACTCAGTCCGTCTGCTTCCACAACTTGGGAATAATGCCAGATTGAGTTCGACAAGAGAAAATAATAACTAAATCGCAATAATTGTAATTATTAAATTCCTACGTCTTGACCAAAATATTGCACTTTCTAGTTGAAAGAACCTACTATAGGTCGCATTTGTCAAATAGACGACTGCTGCATCATGCCACTCATCGCCAGTTTTTTTTTTGTCGCATCTGCGTCTTCTGGAGGCCCAAGTACCCACAATACACCAAACCAAAAGTCCCCTTTCTTTATCTGTCCCTTGTGTCCAACAAGGCCTGTGCCATGATTACTAATGACCACCTAGAATTCCACTGTATTGACCATCGAATGAATCACTGGGACTTCATTTACATGAGTCGCCTTTGTTTTGAGGGACAATGAAGGACTCCAGGATGAGCGGCTGGCATCTTGGTACAGCTGCAAAGTATAATGAGCCACATCTTGATGAATCCTTGCAGAAACTCCAGTTCAAGATCGGAACAAAGGGCGTCTCTGTGACTGAATGTGCGCCACTTCAGGACTACTTCAGGGGCGCAAATATTACGTAATTCAGATTAATTACCAGGCAGACACACTCTGTCCCGTCCCAGCTGGCTTCCTGAAGAGGCCCCTGTAACTATATGACAGCTCATCTCTTTTTCAGGGTGTAATCAAATTAGTCTGGGTGATTATTCAGCCATTTTCAGCATCTTCTTCCCTTTTGCTTTTTGTTACTCCCAGCTAGGATAAAAGACCAATAAAAACTCCATTAGGTTTATGCTAATTTAAGCTGCCACGCCGCACACTGTAATGTGGCAGATTGATTACTCAAGGGACCAGAGATGAAGTGTGTGTGTGTGTGTGCGTGTGTGGTGGGGGGGGGTTGCAAACACGTGCTAACTTTTACTGTGTGTGTGTGTGTGTGTCTAAGAGAGAGCGGAGGTGGGATCGTTGTTGTACACAGATGCCACAATAAAAGCCTCATTCAGCGTGTGTTCCTGGTGGCCCTCACAGCGAGGCATTAATAAAACATTAGCATTGAGTAACTGGGGGGCCTCTGTGCTCCTCCTCCCCGATCCCACTGTGACCTTTCCATTTTACAGCAGCTGTCTGGGGACACAGAGAGCCCGCCGCTGACTCCCTCCGCGGCCCCTGACCTCTCCAGGTGTACCCCATCACACAGAGCCGTGCCCAACTCATAAGTGCTTCAGTTGGAGCTGTTAAAAAGGGGAGAAGGCTGATTATGTCTGTGATTTTTTTTGTAGCAAAGGAGGGCTGATGAGGAGGGAGGGATGGAGAAATGGGAGGGGGGGGGGGGGGGGGGGGGGGGGGGGGGGCTGACAAAACAAAGGCTCAAGTGTCGATAAGTCATTTCTGGAGCCATTATAATTCAGCGGTCTGAAGTAGAGAGAGACTGTGCTGAACTTTGTGCAGGGATCTCTAGTTACATCCCATCTGCCTGCAGTCTGGTACCAACAGCAGACCAGATTTCACCCTGATGCTATTCAAAATACTGCCTTCAAAACATATACAACCAATATACCAGCACCAACATATCTGCCAGCTGTAAAGATTACATATAAACAGGTTAAAAATGTCAAAATAAAATCAGTTTGATTTTCAGGATGTTAAAAAGCTATTTACTTCTCCCGTCTACACCATTACAATCATGATGCTTTGACATCTACACATAGGTTTCCATCAATAGCGGGTTCTGGTTTGGCCCCGGTGTCTGAGGTCAGTCACATCTGGTGGAAATTCACAAGGCTACAAACGACAGTAGGTGGTGACAAAAAGAGCAGCGTGGCTGGTAATCCCGTACAGGCCATGCATAGTGGCAGGGCAACTGAAACGGCCTCAACCACAACGCAGCGTTTACAAATCTTTACTAATGGGAATGCAGGCCACACCTTCATTCCTCCCAAATTAGCGTATGGATGGCTGGCTTTTTAAAGGACAGGCAATGTCAGCAATGTGACTCTTTGGGTGTGTGTAGGAGTGCGAGTGTGTATGTGTATGTGTATGTGAGTGAGAGAAAATCACAGTGGTACAACTACAAAATCAGTAGTTTCACAAAAAGAATTACAATACTACCAGTGAACAGCTGACTGGTGGTTGTCAGCCCCAGTGTAAAACACGAAAGGAACCTACATGCACACATGCACACGCACACACAATTATTTTCCTCTCTGATCCCAGCTGAAAGTTGACAGCCTCGGGAGCAGGAGTATTTTTGGGCGGGCGTTAGTCTCGGCTGCCAAACGGTGCAAAATTTAGCTTTGCTTCCTCTGGTCTTACTCGCTCTCCTCTTCATCTTCACCTTGCATTTTTGTGTATATACTGTTCGTCTCTGTACGTGTGTGAATGCGTCCTGCTCTGCGTCACCTTGTTGTTCACTTAATTTCTGCCACCTCACTCCTCCTCTCAAGCCCCCTCCCCCCGTCTCGGGTGAGAGAAAGTCAACCAGCGTCTGGGTAAGACGCCTGCGTAACAACCTCGAAATCTGAGCTTTTTCCATGTCTGCTGTAATTAAACATAAAGACAGTTGGCAGCGGGACGGTAGCTTCGGTAACTGCGTAGCCGAGTTCATAAGGATGTGGTGTCTTGATCTTTCATAGCCAGCCAGCCTGTCTCCATCAGGCCAGAAAAACCTTGACTACCACAAACCTTGTCCATACCAGCAGCCGTATAACGCTAAGCCGCCGGCTCCATCACAGCCAGCTGCTAACTGTAGACACAAGTTACACATAAGCCTCCTGCTTCTGACTCGCTTCCGCTTGGTTTTACTTTCGAACTTCTTGGCAGCACAGAGAGTAGCTTGTTTGGACTCACACGTAATGGGGTCTGGCCATTTTTCTGAAGTTGCCCTTTCACACATGTGGCACACAAAAGGAGATTGTGTCCATATTAGGTGCATTTTCACCTGTGCTGGAGAAACTGTTTAGTTGAGGCTCAGGGCAGTGCCTGGGTTGAGGAGGCATCACACTCAATCGGACATTACACAGACTCTGCACTAGGGAGCTGACAAGCCCATTTAATGTACGGTCCAACTGATTTGGAAATAGGCGTTTTTTTTAACGCACAGCTCATCGGGTTAATGTCTAGATAGAATTCTGGGTTGGGATACATATGTGAAAGAACAATTAGTCACAGAAACTGACCAATATAGTCAAACTAAAGGATTTGTTTTCATGGTAACAACTAAAAAAGACCTTTTACTTGAGGGGGCGTTGAAAAAGATGCAAACCTAAGAAGTTTCCATACTATGATCAGAATTTCCTCTATCTATAATCTTCACATCTAACCCTCAGCAGGAGAGTGTGTAAGTGTAAGACTTGTATAAGCAAACTGTTACTTTAAATGTGTATGATTTTGAAGGTACTACATTCTTCACAGCGTGGATGCAGGCAAGGAAATTTGGATGAAGGCAAACACTAACAAACATGGAGGAGAGGGAATGCCACACAAAACAGAGTTATTCTGAACAGGAGGTGGACGCGGAGCAGCCAAGACAAAACAAGGAGCTTGTATCTAAAAGAGCAGCTACTTCTGTCATTGGTTTGGCAATGAAAAATCTGACACGCACCAGAAAACCGGACCCAGAACACCACTAACCTCCTTTTAACCACCCGCTCAAAAAAAATCACTCCAAACAGCAGAGTACTCCAGTCTCTAGTTTTACTTTAAAATTTCATTACGCCTGTGAAGATAAAACCACATTACCATTTATAAAAGATGCAGCAGAGTCTGAGCTTTTTATAAAATGCAAATCCACTGACTTGTGTTGCAACAAAACAACTTTCCATTGCATCAGTGTTATAACAAGATCATGAAACTTAAAAGTAGCTCCACCACCTCCTTGCAAACCTATAAAATGTCACTGTATTTCCTCGTTTTATTTCCCTGTGTGAGCTCCTCCATCTCTCCCTGACTCACCCTGTACTGAAAACACCTGAGGAGAAATTTATTATGTCTAAGCTCACATGAAGTCATGAAAACTGCCACCTGTCGTTCCTTCAGGCAGGTTAGTTTGAGTAATTTTTCACTGACATGGTATGTTACATTCCAATCAATAATATTTTCATACCCTGTGGGTGGTTCTGTCCTTTTTTCTCTCTTGCTCCTCTGCTGATGAGATTTTTGATAAGATTACTCATCTTACTTTTTAGAACAGATTGTCTCTCTTCTATCACCAAACATGTTGCCAGAGTCTGGGTTATTTTAAAGTTGTTGTTTTTTTAATCATGTAAAGCATTTCTAAATATTATTTAAAAACAACGTCTGAAATGTTCTTTACAGTATGAGACACATTCACCTTTTCACACACAGATTCATACACTGCCTCTATATACAGAGCTTTCTCTTATCACACAAACACACTGATGGTGCATTGATGGCAGTTTGGGGGATCTTGCCCCCCAAAAAACATGCAAACCGTAGGAGCTGGGCATCCAACAACCGATCACGTACAATCAAGGATGACCACCGTCCTGTGCCACAGCCTTCCATAGGAGAGCCACTGTTCAAGCCCTCCTCTAAATCTCACCAAAACCTTTTCTTTGCTCCTCTGGCTCCGAGCCCTCAACATGTTTAAACACCATGTGTCATATCACTTTTTACAACTTACAACTGTTCTGAGGTACTGACTCATAACAGTCAGTCGTTTAGCAGCCAGGAGGCCCTGCCCCCCTGTCCACTTGCCTTCTTGTGGCTACAAGCACAGACCTGATCCTCGCCTCTCCACCTCGCTCCTGTCACTGACACAGGTCTTGTGTTGCAGCTCCCTCTCTGTAATTACCAGCACCGCTGACATTCCTCCTGCTCCCTAACCCAGGACTCCGCCGTGTTTATTCAACACCCAGCCGCCACAGCAGCTAGATAATGTGTAACTGTAACCACTAGCAACCCCGACAACAGTGAGGGGTTTCAAACTGGCCTTGTCCGGTAAAACTCACATTCACGTGGGTCTGTGAAGTAAGTGTGGTTTCAACTGATGTGACAATAGGGACGCTATGAATAGCACATACAGTATAATTGACATCTTGTTTGTTTGTGTCAGTTCCAGAAAACTACAATTACTCACCGTAGAAACCGCAGACAGTGTTGCGCACTACGCTGAGAGGTACTTCCATGTGCTGACGAAGGCGGTGGGAATGAGTGAGTAGGGCACACTGGTCACACTGTCCCAAGAGTCTGACGATGGATCGTAACAGTCTAGTGTCTTACACCTCTGAGCCCCAAAGTATCCCCCGACCACATACAGTCTGTTTCCTGACGCCACCGCGTGACAGCTGATGCGTTTGGCCGTCACGTCGCCAAACTTTGTCCACTGGAACGTCTCGCTGTTGAATCGGTAAGCGGAGCTGGCAGAGAATTCAGTGTCGCCGCCGATCACCACAACGTGGTTGCCGACTACTGCCGCAGCTGTGTATCGCCACAACTGGGGACAGGCGGCCGGAACAGACCACCGGTTCTGGCAGGGGTCAAAGCATTGCACCTTAGGGTACTTGTCTCTGTTGAGGCTGGTGCCCCCAAAGGCAAAGAGTTTGTTTTTGGCACCGACGACGGCAGCGTTGCTCACCCCTTCTCTGAGTGGAGCCACCAGGGCCCATTTGTTGGTCTGGGGGTCGTACTGCTCCACCTGCTTGAGAGACACAGATGGAGAGGCAGGAAAGGATCCCGCAAGAGACGTATGTCCTCCCACAACATACAGCGTGTGGTCGAGCTCTGCGGAACCGTGTCCAAATCTGGCTACCAACATGGGGGCTGCTTTGGACCACTCGTCATGTAACGTGTCGTAGACCCAGACATCTTTAGAGGCTCCATTCTCAGAGCCACGACCTCCAGTAACGTAAACCTGAGAGAAAGGCAGAGAAATTTCATTTGAGTACACCTACATAACATTATCAATAACTGTATCAAAACTAGGGTATCAATCACATACATACCTTGCAACCAATAGCACAGGCACTGCATTCTTTCCTGGGGCTGGGGATGTCTGTTTTGGGGGTGATCTCCTTGGTCTTGTTGTCAATCACATAGACTTTATCACACATGAAAGTCTGTCCTCCCAGCAGCAGCAGGGCCTGGCTGACCTTTCTTGGCCGAGCACAGAACCCTGTTACAATACCGTCGTTCTGGAGGATCCTCATCTTACACCGTACTGCATCTTCAACAATCTCCCGGCCCACCTTGTGGCACATCACCAACTCCTCTGAAGCGACATTCTTCAGCAGATACGTTTCAGGGAGCAGCGCCAAGCGAACACAGCGCAGCAGCTCAGGCAGCTCGCTGTGCCTCCGCTCCATGTCCGCCTTAACCCAGTCGATAACAGCCTCATACACCAGGCTCTCATCCTCCACCTCTAGCTCCTCACTGAGAATTAGCTCCTGGACTTTGTCTCTGGGCAGGCTGAGGAAGTCCTCTGTCCTGAAGAGAGTAGCAAAGTTTGCCAGACACATCCTCCATGACAGCTCGTACAGTCTCTGACACTGATGGGCGTCTGACAGCAACATCATCCCCAGACAGTTTGACTGGTGGAGGTTCTTTTCTAGAAACTCTGCGGCGGCATCTCGAATGTCGTGGAATTGAAGCATGTCCCCGGCTTCTAGGAGCGACTCTGCATTCTCCTCGTTGATTAGGACTCGGGCCGAGTAAGCGTAGTCGAGCAAAAGCTCCAGCACCTCCGGATGAAGAGAGTCGTGGAAGTTGACTTCAGCGTCACGGCTCTCCCTGAGCCCACCACTGAACATGGCCTCAAAGTACCGGCTACAGGAGGCCAGGACGGCCCGGTGACAGGGGAAGGATCGGTTTCCGGCCTTCAGGACAACATCGGTGAAGACTTTTCTTTTGCGCAGCAGGTTGAGTTGCGTCAACAGGCTGTCCGCATGGGACGTCTTGTGGAAAAGGTGGATATTCATGGAGCCGGAACTAGATCGAGACTTTCTGTTTTCGTGGTTACTGACAGACATCTTGACTGGGACCTGGAGGAGTAAACACAGAAAGAAAAAATATTGGCACCGGTGGAAAGAGTCAATCATTTGTTTAATGAGAGTCTGACAGGAGGAAGGGATTCTATGAATGCACGCAACCATAAACACTCCTCCCATTTTATGATTAAGCAAAACTCACTATGTCAACATCTGATGAACGGGCTGTTCAAAAGAAAAAGATGATATCAGTGTGCCAGGGTTACACCAGACTTTTTTTTTTTGTACCAGCGCTTTGGGTCCATGAAAAGCGCTTTAAAAATGAAATATATTCTTATTATTATTCAGACTTCAGAGATGAAAGCAGATCAGATAAGAAGCAACTCTCCACACAGAAATCCAGTGTGTGCCACAAAGATTTTACACTGTGAAAGAAACACATCACCCGCAGGACTCAGACCTGTGACAACACATGAGCTACAGCAACTCGCTCCAGCCACAAACCATCTGTAATTGTTGTCAGGTAAAGAAGCAGCACCTGGGTGTGTTGCCCTATATCACATCTTCCCTCCCCTATAAACATGTCAGGGCTGTGACTCACCTCCAACCACAGCGCGAGCCAGTGGATTCCTGACAGCCTGTTCTGTGTCTCTCTGCTGGCTCTCGCTCAACACGGTGCCAGACGGCAAAAGCTTTTCAAGCCCACATGAGCTGCGACACCTCGGACCAGCTCCTCAAAGATCACATCGTGTTACCACTTAGGGCCGCAACCAACGATTCATTTCATAATCGAGTAATCTGTCGATTCTTTTCTCTATTAGTCGACCAGTTGTTTGGTCCATAAAATGGTGCAAAATGTTGAGATGATGTTCTGTTCACACACAATGTATTTAGTTTTCTATCACAGATTTAATTAGTTGAAATCATAGAATATTGACTCCCCCCCCCCCCATAAAAACTACTTGAACCGATTAATCGATTATCAAAATAGTTGGCGATTAATTTAGTAGTCGATTAACCTTTGCAGCTCTATAACCACTGTGCAATAGATATTCAAAAACAAACACCTCGCTAATCTGTTCAGACGTGGGAGGAAATGACAAGGCTGATTCACTTCACTGCATCCTGCACTCCAGTGAATATAATGGCACAAGAACGCGCCGGTGTGAGACAGCTGAGCTCATCTGACTGCAGCTCGTTGGGGAGAGTCGTGGCACCGCACCGGACACAACTCGGAAAGAGACCGGCCAGATAAATATCTTCTGCTTTTAAAAGCCTCCATTGTCTCACGGCAGATACACTGAAGTGGGCTATTCAGCGCCAGTGAAAGGGGCCGGGGGACTTCCGTGGAGGGGACTCGGCGTGAAATCCAATTGGTTTTGTGCAGCAAATGTGAAAACTCCGGGTCTGCACCTCAAGCATGCGCTCAACTTTCCTCCCGAGTGGTTGTTAGCGGCGCGGCGGCGGAGCGGCAGCAGAGCGGCGGCGGAGCGGCGGAGCGGCAGAGCGGCAGAGCAGTTAGGGCGGCGGAGCGGCAGAGCGGCAGAGCGGCGGCGGAGCGGCAGAGCGGCGGCGGAGCGGCAGAGCGGGAGCAAAGCGGCAGAGCGGCGGAGCAGCGGCAGAGCGGCAGAGCGGCAGAGCGGCGGCGGAGCGGCAGAGCGGCACTCTGCTCCGAGCAGGCGACATGAAAGCGAGCCGACGTTACTGCGCGTGAAACCAAACTCCTCAACATTTCGGAAGTTGGGATAAAAATACATATCAAAGACTCACGTATCGTCGGTGACCCGCACGTTAGGAGGATCAAGTCGTACCTTTGACGGCCGATCCGGTGGATTCCTTTATCTCGGTCACAACTTGTTCCGCCGTCGCCGCGTCTCTTTGAAGTTTGTAGCTCACTTTCGACACAATCCGCCTTCCGCGTTCAAAACTGTCTCGTGTCCCAAGCCGTCGGGAAGCGGTCGAGCCGGTGCTTATGCATCGCAAGCTTCTTCTTCTTCTTCTTCTTCTTTGTTCTTCAAACGCACAAGAAGAAGACCGTCAATTGATTTCAATAGAAGTTGGTCTCTGTTGTTTGCTCTCGGAGCCACGCAGCCTGCAGCAGAGCACCGAGCTGAGCGGAGAGGAAGAGGCCGAGCGGCGGTGCTGTTCACTGTGGCTCCTCCCCCTGCTCCTCCTCCCCCTGCTCTTCCTCCCCCTGCTCCTCCTCCCCCTGCTCTTCCTCCTCCTGCTCTTCCTCTTCCTCCCCCTGCTCCTCCTCCTGCTGCTGTTCCTGTCCAATGGGCTGAAACAGAGCAGGAAAAAAGAGACTGTTTAATTCTTAATCCAAGAATCAATCCATGTTTTAGATATCGAAGCCACAGAAACACCTGTCACTTCCATCTGCAGACGATTTGTTCACAGTGTTCAGAATTTTCAACGCTTTTCATAAGAGATAAAAAGGCCATAAAGACTAAATATTTTTGTTTTTTAAACACAATTATGTATCGTATAATATATATGTAGTATGTACAGAAAGTACTGAATATACAATATACGTGTAAATATGTGTAATTTTGTATTTTATTTAGCCCTTTTTAACATTTGTTCGAAATGTTAGAATAACAAGTTTATTTGCATAGCACATTTCGACAACAAGGCTTTTCAAAGTGCTTGCTTTACATCATGATAAGTTGTAGAAGCAACATGACACAATACAAAATAAGCATTTAGTGGAGGATGAAAAATAAATAAATAAAGATGATAGGAAATAAAAGAGTAAAACTAACAGAGCAGTGTAAGAAATGAGAAATTACACTGTGGCAAACAGTGGCAAACACAATAGAAGAAGAACAATCAATTAAATGTTGACTAAAACATTGAAGATAAGACAGATGATAAATCACAGTGCGCTTAGACTACAGTTATAGATATGAATGGGATAGGCCCGAATTGAATATGATTGTGGCAAAAATAATGTTTGAACCTTAATTCTGAAAGAAGTGAGAGTCGGAGCAGACCTCAAGTTTTCTTTAAGTCTTAGTTTAAAGCCCTTAGGGCCCTGATCAGGTGAAGACTGACTGAATCTCTATGCTCTGGTTTGTAGAAATACTGAGTTTATAAGTTCCTTCAACACAGCCAACAGTTCAGTAATGCATATTGTACATTTTTAAAAATGATGAAGGTCTAAGAACTGTTTGAAAACAATTTCCTCACTGGCAGGCATAAAATATATTGGAGACGCTTATTAAATACCCACCACGTGTAAAGTTTATACAGTATTCACAAAAAAAGAGAATACAATAAAATATGAACTCTCTGACACATGTTCTCAGCCTTCGCCCAAAGTGCCACCTCCACATAACCGGCGGTCTTGATGATCATATGATGGCAGGTTAAAGTCCTTCTGAAGGACCATGAGATCGTTTCTCCAAACTGAATTCCAGGCAGTTTCTGAAGGATTTATGTGCTCGTGAGGTTCACAGGAATTTATCAAGAATGTCCCATAGTTCCAGGCAGGCTATCGGGACAAGAATCAGGTCAGTCAAGTGTCAGCCAAGTCAGCCTGCACATATGAGGAATTTCATGAGCTGCTTAAAACATGATACAACACAGAAGTTATAACTGAAGAATTTTAAGAAAACAAGGCTTTTTTTCCCTGTGTGCATTCGGTGTAATTGCTGTATGATTAAATACAAATTAAATTCAAATATAAAAGCATATTTTAAAGAAGTACTATGCAAATGTCCCTTTTCTTTACAAGGAAATAATTGTTCTTTGTTGGGACATGTTCCAACATGTCTGCAGATATAGTTAATGACATTAATGATGAATTCACTGTAAGGGTGCCAGTATGTGCTGCCTGCTGTACATGCTTGATCGATGGTTTACTGGGATGTTCAGACCAAAACATCATGCTTTGAAACTCACGTGAAAGTCAACGAAAGATAAAAAAGTGATTGATAGAAGTTGGGGTGAAAAAAAAGAACAAGAAGTCCTTGAAAGATTAAAATGACTTGGGATGTTTTAAATATTTGGTGATTCAAATGAGCTCATTTGAATTCAAACATTAGAGGCTCTGAGCAGGATTACTCTCTCCACACTGACAGACTGGGAGAATCACTTCAACACCTGAGTCCATGCTCACACTGCTCAGGTTTCTCCTCCCTCTCTCTGTCGCTCATCAGCTGCTTTTGAAGATTAAAAGCTGCTGCTGTTTCTCGACTGTCTGCGCTTATCGGTGTGTGTGTGTGTGTGTGTGTGTGTGTGTGTGTGTGTGAGAGAGAGAGAGACAGAGACACACAGACACACTGATAAACTACATAGAGAGAGTCAGCTTCCTCTTTATCCACTATTTCCAATTTGTAAGGGATTTAAATTTGAGAGCCACTCATATCTCAGGTTACCAAAAGTAATTTTTAAACTTGAAGGTACTGAAATAACCACTAACTGTCTTGTGTAACCTGGGTTTGACACCAATAAACACACACATCGGCAGTTTACATTTTCATAACCATTGTTGCTGGTGCGTGTCGAAAGCCTCCCACATATAGCTGACCGGGCCAAATGCTTTCATACACTCAAGTGTGCCTACAGGAGATTAAGAATTTAAGAAGATTAGATTAATGAACTCATGATTGTAATCTAGGGTTAATTCATTTTGCTGCACTTTAACCCAATCCTCCCCTCCCCTCCCCCACCCAGCCCCATGGCTAAGCTGGTCTGAGGACATATGCGAATGTGTGTGCACATGTGTGTGTTTGCATGTGCATTGTGTAACTGCTCATTAATTACTCTTTGGCAGACACGCCACTAATCAGACCCCCCACAATCGCTCCTCAATGCCCCCAGCATTTGCCACAAAGCATTCACAGGGTGTTGGTTTTGATGACAGTAACCGTCGCTGCATTGTTGCCTGCAAACTCACTGTACCACATTTTTTGTTCGCTCGAGGCAGGTGGTCTCCTCGATGAGGTCACCCTGTCTGAAATGTAAGGAGAGGGGTCGTAGGAGTGGGTCATCCTCACGCTCATGACTCGACACCAAACAATGCAGAGGCTTTTATCGCTTACTATTTATGTAGTCAGCTCCTACTTCCCAAGTAGTTTTGCTTTGAAAATATTAATTTATTTATTTACCCAGGCAAGTTGACAGCTTCAGTCAAGTTGGCCGAGCAGTTAACAATGACAGCCTTTGGATGACTGACCTGCAAGAACACATTATGAACAATGGATAACAAGAATATGACCATTAAGATTATGCAAGGTGTTTTTTTGAAATTTATTTTCAAGACATTCAAGAATTTTCAAGATAAGACAAAAAAGCCTGTTGAGATGTTTTGCACACACACATACACAAACATAATTCATACACGAATGTGTTTGATACAGAACATTCGGCTGAAACACACAAAAGGCATTCATTTTTGTGTTATGTGTTTTAAAATTGCATATATCAAAGACATAACTGGCCCCTCGTTACTGGATATTACCAACTAAATGTAGAGACATGGGTTTTTAGGCCATAGCAGCCTTGAATTAAAAAAATTAAAAATCAATCAAATTTTGAATCTAACGTGTGGATTAAATATCAAAGTGTTGCTCCAAACAATAGGCAGCCTTCTCTTCTGTATCCTACTCAGAGGGAAAGGGCAAACTGGAGATAACGTGGAGTCTATCACCACCGTGTGGCAACCATGAATGTGTGTGTGTGTGTGTGTGTATTTGTGTCTGTTGATTTTTCCCCCTAATTTCAACCCTGTCCACACAAACTACATTTCCCATGACTCGGAATCGCCCCGCCCCCTCCCCACACACGGAAGTGACGTACACAGCCTTCCGCCGCCGTCAAGGGCATCGGCGACTAACGTTAGCTCCGACTCAAGCCAGCGGCGGCTCCTCACACGTGTTTGCTAAGAAACAAGAAACCCGGTGAAAAGCAATGGACGGGTTCGGCTCCGACTTCTCGGCGGGCGGGTCGGGCGGGAAGATGGACACCGGCACCATCATGGAGCAGGTCAAGGTCCAGATCGCGGTGGCTAACGCGCAGGAGCTGCTGCAGGTGTGTGAGCGGTGCTAAGCTAGTTACGTCAACCTGGAACTGAACTGAACATGGGGGAGTAATGGTGACTGGAGTGAAGTTCAGCTGCCAGCAATGAATGAATGAATAATTACTATCAGTATTATTTCCATTCGTGTTTCAGAGGATGACAGACAAATGCTTCAAGAAGTGCATAGGAAAACCTGGAAGCACACTGGACAACTCTGAGCAGGTATGTGTGTTGGGCCATACAGGAGGTTACTGCTGCAGCAGCTGGAACTAAAGGGGAAAGTAATCTACCAGGATTTTTAAAAAAAACTAAAAAACAATATTGACTGGTCCCAGCCTCTCAAATATGAGAATTGGCCTGAAATTTGAAGCCTGGAATCTGTCAATCAAGTTCTGGGTAGTTGTAATGGGCAGTTACAGATTTTTTTAGGTTCATAAGATTGATTGGGGAAAATAATTGACACAATCTAATGGAAGTAACTGAGCTACAGATTTATTTATTTTTTTAAACACCCCACACTGCTGAACATGTTGTGGGTTGTCTGCTCCCTAACCTCTCTGCTCTCGGCCTCACAGAAATGTATTGCCATGTGTATGGACCGGTATATGGATGCCTGGAACACCGTGTCCCGGACGTACAACTCCAGACTACAGAGGGAAAGGGCTCGCATGTGAACATCCCTCTCTTCGGCCCCTCCGTCTCCCCCAGACTGCTGCTTCCAGTGTGGAGGAGCACAGTGCACCGCTGGAGGTCACGAGCTGTGCACGAAGGTATATGTCGTGGCAGCAACAACTCCTGTCACCGTACCTCACAGACAGGCAAGGAGGGCCTGTGGACTCTAGCCATAACAATGTGTCTGTGGACTTTTTTCACTTTGCTCTGAGGAACAGTTCAGTGTCCAAGTTTGATTCATTTTATTTTCATGTTATAATAATAATAAATTCTCTGGTTAACAAGTAAGCGTGCACTGTTACAAGCTGCAATGTGATCATGAGCGTGAATACGTTTTCTTTACATGTCACACAACCTTCATCTGGCACAGTGCATGCTGGGATATGCTCTAGCCACCAATGCTCCAGAATTGTATAAGCAATAAAACACAAAGTAAACATGTTGTTGGAATGAGGCATACATTGGCAAATTAGTCAACTGCGGCACTATGGTCTTTGTTGTTTGGCATATTCATAACTATGTGCTTAAATATAAACACTTCATTCAAGCTGATATCTTATTTCCATGAAACTAAGGTGGACATTTTCTCGTTTTCAATTGCTTGTGTAATTAAGATGCAGTATACTGATAATTGAAAAAACAGGACTCTCCTAAAACACTGTCAGCAGTGTGTCTGTTTCCATTCTTGTCATTGTGGCTCTGCTCAGAGAGACTCTGTATTTGTGCCTAGAGAATAAGCAGCAGAACTGGAGCCCTTGAAAGACAACGCAGGCTTTCCTTAACATGCTTGAGACCTACTTAGAATCATCAAAATTGGTGTTTTCACAACCGCGAACTTGTATTTAAGCCTCAAATACAATATAAATACCCTTGAAAGACAAATGTTCTCTTCCACTCTTTCCATTCTATCCTCCCTCTTAAACAACCCATAATTTCACAATCACCACCCCATTTTAAAACCTTCAATCCAACCCTCAAACCCCTAATCAGCCCTACTCATTCTCCCCCCATAAAATAATTACCATAAAAGCTAATACCAAACATTTCACCTGACTAACCATTTAATTTATTTCTTTAATCCAACAAAAAAAACAGCCTAACCCTTTTTCCTCCAAAAACCAAAAGCATCTGACATATCCTTCCCAATCTCAACTTCCCTCATATTTCATCAAATCCTAATCATTTCTCCCCAACCCATCAAAAATCTCCACCTTAATACCCTAAAAAAAAAACTTATAAAAACACCACATATAAACACCAACCCCACCATGTAACCTAAACACCATGCAACTAACTCCCAACAAAAAACAATAAAACCCAACAAACACCTCCCCACCTCACCAGTCAAACAAATACTCCAAAAATAACTTCACACATCCACTTACCCCAATTTCTTCCATAAGCAACCCATCCCACAATCCAATATTCAAAATTCACCAAATAAAATACATCCTTAAAACTTACCTTCCAGCACCATTTCCCCACAAACCTACATCCACAAACATAAAATAATCCTCCAAACACACACACAAACTACTAATCCCTTTCAATGCAAATTCTATCAACACCCCACCCCCATCACCCCACCTTACCCCATATACCATTTACCAATATCTAAAACCTCACCTAACACCTACCATAACTTCTCTCATACACTAATACCAACAGTCCAAACATATGTTATTGTAAACACCCAAAAACCCCCTATCCCTACTTCCCCCCCACACCAACCCAACAATACCCCTACCCACTAGTCCCTAGACATACAAACCCCCCCCTTCTCACTATTTCCCTCAAAATTCACCCATTCCAAAATAACAAATGTCTTTCCTTACTCCCCCCCTCATAGAAAGAATACAAAGGAACACAGAAACTGTAAAAGACTCCCACGCATGATCACATCTTTCTATATTCCAGTGCTCTTTCCTCTCAATAAAGACTTCCCTAGAAATTCAAGTCTGACTCTGATGGGATAATCATCCTTCCATCCAATTCCAAACCAACTTCCTCAACATTTTTTATATTTATTCTACCATTTTAACCTAAAAACTTCTAAAAACTTAAGGCCAACGTTTGCATCTCTTTGACCTGATTAACCATCCACTGTGAAAATGTTGATCCGAGCCATCTCACGGTTTCCCAGAGCCACTGAGTGTAATCTTGGTCGACAACCTTACTGCTCAGATAATGCCAAGACTGTACCAGCCAGGCCTCTGGCCCATTTCCAGGTTGAGTAAAAGTTATTTTTGTCACAGAGTACGATGTACAGCGACTTACCAAACAGGTGTCCTTGCCTCCCTCCATGTAACCAGCACACATCATGTTAGGAGTCAGCACGTTCCCGTACGACTGCTGGCAGTCTGCCTGCTCAATGATGTTCACTGCAGCCTTCTGCAGCAGGTTGGTCAATGAACCTGGTGAAAGGTAAACAATTATATCAGTGAGTTATGCACATTCACAAAGTTTAATAGTCATAACAATATGGACGTTTTTGGTCTTCCGATGTTTTCTTACATTTACACTCCTCTGACTTGAGATACTAATTAAAATTACACCTAAACATTCCACCTTGTTTATGACACTAAGCAGTTGTAAAACACTTTCTGGATAACTGCGTCTCATGCCAGTTGTCTTCTTCTCTCACCTCCTTCCCTCATGGATCCCCAGCCTGTGATGAAGCACTCGGCGTCCTTCAGGAAGATGTGCGCCGGTGAGGGGAGACAGACGGACTGGATGGTGTAAGACACGGGAGCCGGCACTGCCAGCTCCAGCAGGGCAACGTCATAGTCCATGTTGGTGCCGTTGAAAGCTGGGTGAATGAGGACCCTCTGGATGGGAATGACCTGGGCTCCTACCCCAGAGCGCAGCACAGACCCCAGGCTCACAGCCCAGTTAGAGGGGCTAGGATCACTGTTTTTATCAATGTTACAAATGTAAATTTGTTTAAGTTCACTTGAAACTTACATTTATTGTCATGCAGTGGATTGTGTGGTTTTTTAACGTGCTGCAAGTCATTTCAGTTTGATGCACAGGATAGTTTACCCTTTGAAGCAGTGTGCTGCAGTCAGTAACCATTTGCTATGAATGAGCGTCGCGCCACAGCGGTGAAGTCTCTGGAACTGTAGACTACCAATCCAAGGCCACTCCCCTCTTCGAGCTGTTATTCCACCCACGATCCTTTGGGAGCCCAGCGCAGGACGCACGCCACAGTCTGAAACAGAAACAGACCTCAGAAGCACTTCTTCTTTTCAATTTAAATTGTAGTCTTCTTCATGCATTAGATGTAAACATACCACAGTTTCTCTCGTCTGCCTGGTTGGGGCAGTCCGGGACTCCATCACACTCTGGGTTTACTTTGCTGATGCAGGAGGTGGCGCTACACTGGTAGTTTCCACTGCAGTTCACGACTGGAAGACATGATGGAAAAGATTGCTTGGATATAAGGATAAAAACAAATTAGGGAGTTCAAAATTTGTGATATTGTATTTAATTGCTTTCAGTGTGATATTACCAGGCTGTATTGGTTCAGACAACATGTCCAAGGGTGTTGTCATTGGCGCTGGTGGATTATCTAAGCTCAGTCCTTTCACAGTAACTGGCACCGTGGGAACAAACTGGGAGTAAAAGGGGACCAGGCTGGGATCTGTGTGGCTTAGAATCCAGTTGCGGAGCCTGGTGATCCGGGAATAAACCCCAGGCCTGTTGATCTGAGCACAGCCCACACCCCAGCTCACCACCCCGGCCAGGAAGAACCTTCCCGGGGCCCCCTCACACACCAGAGGCCCCCCGGAGTCACCCTGCAGGGAAGACACAACTAGAGCCCTGACATTCTGATGCAAGAGCTGCTAACCCAGCATGTTCTGTGTGAAGGTGTCATTTTGTCATTTTTTAAACAAACCTGTTCATTTTATGCTATGTTGATCCGACAATATGCAAACTAAAAACATGTGAGACAGACGTTCGAGTCTCCATATAAGCGAATATGACAATTACACAAGAGGGGATCGCAAATCACTAGCAGATGTACGGTTACTGTGCAAGGGAAGAGGATTTTTCTGCACTGAGATCAATTATATTCTACACTTTTTGGCCGTCACTGGGAAATAATGTGAGGCTTTGTCCTTAGTCATAGTACTAACACACATCATCATGTAATATCCTGAGATGAGTATGACAAAAACATGCCACAGGTCATAACTTTTAGGGTGGGAGCAGTGTCGTCATACAGTTTCAAGATGGAAAATGAAAGACAAAACTTTGCCCCGAGACAAGAAAGTATTGTGAGAAACTGTAACCTCATAGCTGATGTTATTGTAGCTATCTCGTATGAACTGCTCTCATACAGCTGCAGAAACAACACTGACCTGACACGAGTCCACCTTGCCCTGCAGGAATCCAGCACACATCATGTTGTGAGTAACAGCACCTCTGTACACCGACGACTTGTTGCACACCTTGGAGTCGATTACTTTCACCACCGCCTTCTGCAGGGTAGCAGGCACTGCAGCTATACAAAAGCACAGCACAGGACAAATCATTACTCACACTGATCATATATCACCCCATTGAAATGGTCATTTAATATCGTTGATATGAGATCAGTTTTAATATGGATCTTAAGTTGCCGTAATGTTATTTTACTAAATAAACATAAAATGCTTTGCCTTCTCTGATCATTGTAACCACAGCAGTAATGAATTATCTCGTGGGAAAATATTATCTGATAGATTTCAACAGCTAGCCCCAAAATATCAACATATTATTGAAGCCTTTGTATTAGCAGATGCAAAAATATGTGATGGTAACTCTGTCTGTGTGACACAAGTCTGACCATTGATTCCTTTTCACACTCAATTCTTCTACTGATGTTGTGTTGAGGTTTACTCCCGCATGCAGACTCACAGGTAAACTGGTTTAGTGCGCCCCAACCCGACACCACGCAGCTCTGGCCTGGAGCAAAGACGTGAGCCGGGGAGGGTAAGCATACTGGTTGGACGTAAGAACTGAAGGTGAGAGGGGTCTCCAGCTCCAGCACAGTCACATCACTGTTAATGGTCAGGGGGTCGTAGTCTGGAGACACCACCAGCGATTTGATGTTAATCGTCTTGGACTCCGACTCCTCACCGTTCACCAGACTGGCTCCAATCAGGGCCGTCCACTCTCTGGGATCATTGTCCCTTAAAACAGAAAAGACAAAAGTGACAAAACTTTTAACATATTCATATACAAGTCACATGGGCAGCACTGTGGTTAGCACTGTTGCCTCTCAGCAAGAAGGTTCATGGTTTGAACCTGTGGTCAAGGAGTTGGAATGTTCTTCCTGTGCCTGTCTGGGTTTTCCCCAGGTACTCGGGCTTCCTCCCATGATCCAAAGGCATCGAGGTTTAGGTTAATGGTTTAGGTTAGGTGAGGTGACTCTAAATTAAGTAGGTGTGAATGTGAGCTTGAATAGATCTCCGACCTCTCCAGACTTCACCCTGCCTCTTGTCCACTGTGGATAGGTGATATAGCTAATTGATCGATGCAAGTCACCTCTGGCACAATTAACAGAAATAAAATGTGTTTACTGATTGACGAACAGAAATGAACAATTGTTCCTTCACTTTTGAATGCTGCTGTTACGCCACCACTCGAGAGATTTATAAATAACTTCTATCTGACTCTGTAATGATGATCAAGGCCTACCTCTCAAAGCAGTGTGCTGCGCTGACCAGCCAGCGTTCATTGATGATGGAGGCCCCACAAGCGTGGCGTCCATGGAGGCGCAGACTGACCTGCCACGGCAGCTCCCCTTGCCGAGCATCCTCACCGCCAACCACTCGACTCCCCATGGCAGGACGTTTACCACAGGCTGAGGAAGTGGATAAGAAGCAGGGGAAGCAGTGAAACTATTTTCTCATGGGTCAATGAGGTGAAATACGACCTGGCAGTACCAGTATATTCTGCGGAAGTTTGTGGTTACATGCATGTTTTGTTTTCTTGTATTGAATGATGAGGCTTAAAATTATAAAAGTAAAATGTGTAGTTTTCAGGAGTCATTCACCACAACGAGCTTCATCTGATCCGTCTGCACAGTCAGGGATGAAGTCACACTCTGGATTTAATTTGGTGACACATTCTCCATTGTCACAAGTGAAAGTGTTGTCAGGACATCTGGCTGGAAAACCCATATGGAAAAAAACATGATATGAGAGTTGGATAAGAGGGTATAACATCAATAAGTGAAACAAAGAATTGAAAAAAGAAAGTATAACGTATAGAGAGAAATCCCCAGATGTGTATCAAATAATATGATGATTACTTCATTTCACATACGGTCACTTTCCAAAGAAAGCTTTTGAGGTTTTTTCATTCAGAACAATGGAGTGATTAAATATGAAAGTACTCCTACTTCTTAAGATCAATATAAAACCATGGAACAAAACGATGGAAAAACAAAGCTTTTAAATCAAAATTTGATGACAAGGTATTTATTTATTTATCAGAGAGGTTTAGGAGTCACAGGAAATTACACATTTATACACAGTTAATAGGAGTATTAACAGGAATTGTTAACAAAACTCAACCAATTTATTATTCTAAATATTTACAGGCACCATTTGATGTGGTTCAACTCACCTATTATCTCATCTCCAATCGCATAAAATGACTTCCCACTAGCACCTACGAGGAGAAGAGAGCAGAACTTTAGATCCTGTTACGACTGTGGAGGCCTGAAGACAAAATGTTTGTCACTACACACATTCACAGACGGTCAGGTGATGACTGTAGTTTTACTACCCAGTAAGATGATAGCGTTGATCTGTCCAAATTCTGGCACCTCTAGCGGTTTGCCGTGCATTACTGAGCCGAGTCCTACTCTCAGCAGGTCTTGAATGAAATTGTCTGAATACCGCTGGACCTTGGAGACCCTGAAGACCAGTCTTAGTGTCACCATCACCTCACCATTACTGTTACTGGGAAGGAAGAGCAAGAACACAGAGTTTGTCTAATCCCCTAGACTCTTTTTCACCTGGAATAAACAATCTCCACCTTAGTTTAGCTCTCACTCACCCATAGGCAACAATACTACTGTCAACATAGTGACGTGACGTTGATGAGGCAGTGAAGACATTGTCAATCTGTAAGAAAGTGCAGCAAATGAACAACTTTTACATGTTTTAAGGAAATATTGGCCTCTCAACCGGGTTGCAGTGGGGACTAACCTTGGATTTTAAAACGGAGGACAGAACAATAGAGAAACCAGAGTTCTCATCCTGCAAAACAGGATCGTAAGTCAGACCCCTCAGCTCCACCGTATCCATGAAATAATGCTCCTCCTGCACCATGCATGCTGATAACAACAGAGGAAAAATGGTTAAAGAAGGCATCTGTAGTGGAAGAATATGCATGTTTCATGAAGACTAAGAGATAGTGTATATACGCTTAAAAACTGTGGATCAGAGTTTTACTGAATCGTCTAAATGACTCACAAAATATCGGAACTATTCGCTTTGTTGTGATTGTGTGGTGAACAGATAATACTGTTTGTGGACCCACCGATCAAAAGGCCCACAGAGACTCCGATGACGAGGAAGAAAAGGAGCAAGGCAATGACGCTGCTCCTGCAGAAGGCAGGGGAAGAAGACCAGTGTCCTCCTCCTCCTCCTCCTCCATCCCTTTTCCCGTCCATGTTGGATTCACAGCACCAACCTCACAACTCACATTCCACTGTCTCCAGCATCATCATGCGCGGCAGACTAAATGATCCAGGCCTGATTAAAAAAACAACAATAACAACAACGGAACTGGTTAAGTTCCAACATTTAAAAATAAATAGAAAAACTAAAAAGATATACTATATAATATAAAATGTGCTCACTCCTTATGATGCTGAGTATAGGCATATATACTGTACATCCAATAGACGAATGGAAGATTTCGAATGAGTTTTGTGAAATTAAAACTGGGGAGAAACGTTTAAAGTAGACCAAGTTGTGTGTATCAGTTATTTTAAAAAGTAAACACATGCATCTGAGAGAAGAGTGATGAACTTCCACATGCCATAAAAAAAAAAGCAGTAGGCTAAATGTGCTCGGGAGAGAGGGCTGTTGAGTGCGCGTAAAGGGGAGCATGGTGTTACCAATCAGATGTGGAGAAAAAAATACACACAGCTAACACACAAGTATAATATTTCAATAAATAAAGCACGGATAACAAGATTTAAATGTATTAAAGGGTGCGGGAAGGACAAGTCACTGCACCAGCACGGTGACGCACGGTGACGCACGGTGCTTGACGCTGTGGTCCATTTTAACAATACAAGCTTTATGTTCTGAAGCAAACCCACTCACCTCCTCCTCTTCTCCTTCCTCTGCACACGGACACTCGCGACGAGACGCGCTCCTCGGTGCAGAGCCGGAGCGGGTGGATGCGCACACCACGACAGGCAGCTGGATGGAGGGAGACGACGGACGAGGGCGAGAAAGGCCCCGCTATTTGTGCCACCTGCCGGAGGGGCGTGCCGTGCGCGCCCCGCAGGTAACTCACCTGTTCAGTTTACTTTAGGAAGTCGACTCGGCTTCAGAAAATCCCCCGGTCCACCCTCCACCCATCGGTCCTGATCCCCTTGGTTACACCTCGATGTGCACAGGCATTTTCTACTGTCACCTCAGAGCTCCCTTGGCCAATACACAAGCACCGGGTATTCATTTACGCAACTCACGTTGGAGAGCAATGATCTTGAAAACAGCATTAAAAAAAAATAATAAATCCTGCTGTTCACTGGAGCTCGGTTCTCCCATCAGATGCAGCCTGTGAGTGCTCCAGTGACATAGTGACTGAGCAGCAGAGGAGGGGCGAAGCTGCCTGCTGGAATCCGGCCTTTTCCCTTCAGGCTACAAGTCCCGGGCTCACAACACCTGCCGGCTCCTTTTACCAGGATTAAAGCCTCTGTAATGAGTTCAGGTCCCATGACTGCGAGCCCTTTTACCCCATACAGCACTTGGATTGTCGGTGTGAGAGGTGTGGAATGAGATAAAAGGGTTTTAATAAAAGGAAGATATTTTGTATTCACAAATCTGGAAAATACAAAATGAAATCTGGAGCCCGGCTCTGGATATAGCCCACGGGTCCTAAGAAAAATACTATAACTTTTCTTAATTTGGCTAATCTAACAGTCAACATTCATCCCCCCCCCCCCCCCCCCCCCCCCCCTTTTAAGAATCAACCCTTAAAAACATAAATCTGTTTACTTACCTCATTTCCCCACCCCGCTTAAAACACTTCCAACTCAAAGCAGTTAAAACAACAAATGTCTCTTTGTCGGTGTGCACACAGGCTTGAATGGCTTATCTTCCCTCACACACACTCCCTTTATTCCTCTTATCACTGAGAGCCACTAAGATTGCAATAAATTCTGAAAATTCCCCCCAATCCACAGTCCCCTCCAACTCCATAGGACCAGCAAGGCAAATTTGTTTGGTTTAATATAAAAAGATCAATATGAGCTGAGAGAGCTAAGATTTCCTGCCATTTACATCCAGGTGTGATGTGTTGGAGGGGGATTGGGGCCAGTAAGGAGAGTTTCCACAGATGATGGGCCCGGCTACAGCTCTAAGCTTCTGGAAGGATGTTAAAAAATACTTAATTTTGATTATTCAGGTCCATATGTTATTTTAGTCTTTATTTCTCCATCCATACATCCTAAATATACAAGAACAACAGTGAACAAAAGGTACATGAGCCAACATACTTTTTCATTTTATTTTCTTATCAAAAACAACAAAGAATAGTAAAAAGTTAACTTATCCTGATAAAAGGAAAACAGTATTGTTGACACTTCCCAAACACATGGCCTCTTTTTACAACTTAAATCTTTGAAAACTTGCACTTCACTGACAAACAAACGTGAAGCACTTTTGCTTATCAATTTTTTTTATAACAAACAGAAAATTGCTATGTTGTATGTATCATTACTGTCATGATTAAAACAACAAAAACTCACAAAATATTTAAGTGTGTGAATGGCTGGGTGTGTGTGTGTGCGCGCACGTCTGAAACTGTGTTTGTTAGCCATCCTGTTGCTGTATGAACGGGTTTGGTATGGCCTCCATGCCATCCTGAGGACAGATCAGCACTACAGACGTTCCTCTGCAGACCACCAGCCCCAACTGCCTGGTGTCTTCTGTCAGCTTCAGCTGGTCGTCAGGATCTGGATACATAATGGTAACAGACACATTAAGTCAATATTCAAAATGACTCGGTATATATTTTGAATTTCAATTGAAACACAGAGCCAAACACATTTCCCATTATGCCACCTGTGCAATCCAATTCAAACCTTTGCTTAAATCATACGATTTCCGACTTTGTAGGAGCCACTATACTATGTGTGCCTTTCCTTGTTTCACCCATAACAAACAACAGTTGTAGTGTGGCCCTTTGTGTTGATTCATTTATGTTCAAGAGTCTGGCAGTGTTGCCAAATGTATAAGCCAACTAACTGTACGGTACTATATAGGAAGTGACTCAATACATGTTCCTACCAAATCTGGTAAAGTAAGGCCATTTAGTCACGAGCTATAAGGTTAAATACCTCAAACTTTTGTGTTTTTGTTTGTAAAAGGTAAGTGACGGATTACAGAGGTTGATTAGTTGAATCTAACTAAGGAGCATGTTATACTGTTTGGTTTTAATCAAACAGAAAACGCTCCATTTAACTGTAGAATTAAAAGTTAGAAGAGTATTCCCAATTCATAATCTAAATCAACCAAATTGAGTCAGCAGCATTTATATAAAGTTCTCATATAAAAAATATTTATTAATATTACTTTACTATTCATCCACAGGGGATGTATTGACCCACCAAACTGGGTGTGGAATCAAACTGGTGGCCACTGTGGGAGGACTCAGTCCTCATGGGACACCCGCCGAGCCAGGTGAGCTTCCTGGCTCCTCAGGTACAGTGCATCCCGAAAGCATTCACAGCGCTTCACTTTTTCCACATTTTGTTATGTTACAGCCTTATTCCAAAATGGATTGAATGCATTTTTATCCTCAAAAGAATACACACAATACCCCATAATTACAAAGTGGAAAAAGTTTGTTTGAAATTTGCAAATTTATTAATAATAAAGAACTTTATCATTATGGGGTATTGTGTGCGCAACTTTGAGGAATGCATGCATTAAATCCATTTAGGAATAAGGCTGTAACATAATCACAAACACAAAATGTGGAAAAAGTTTAGCGCTGTGAATACTTTCTGGATGCACAGTATATACATAGAGAGACATGACCCCATGCTGTCACCTTCTTGAGACTGGACACAGCAATGGCACATTACTGCCATATGCAGCACCGACACCCCCACCGGTGGTGTTACTGTAGGACCATTTCCTGTGTCCAGGGGTGCTGCTGTCCGCAAGGGCTGGGATTAGGGTCTAATTTAGGACGATGAGGGGTTATGATTGAGTTAAGGAACAAGTGAAGGGAACAGAGACTTTAACACCACACCAGGTGCTGTGTATGTTGTACATTGCCGTTCTCCCAAGTGGCAGCTGTAACATCCTTCCACACGGTTTCTTCTTGGGCTCGTATTCACTTACCACGCATGTACTCGATAGTGCCGTCCAGCACCAGGTTCAGCAGAGGATCGAACCCCTTCAGGACACCGCTGGCTGAAACACACAGTGTGAATCGTGCGTTAGTCGGGAACAAATCAAAGTGTCTTCAGAGGAAACGACGCTCCGACCTGAAGCCGCCCGCCTCCAGCGGCTACACCTAACGTGCTTAGCATTAGCATGTTAGCGAGCCTCGTCTACCTACCCTCTCGTCCTCCTTGGAACTTCACGCGAATCGGCTTGTCGATGTACTTCGACAGGTCGAAGATGCTCTCCTTCTTCTTCTTCTCTTTGTCCTGCACGGTGGGAACGAGAGGGGACATTGTTGTGAGTCACACGCGCTCGAGCCGAACACAAACACCTAAGTTAGCCCGAGGTTAGCTTCACTCGGCTAGCCCCGTTGGAGCAGCTCCACGTCTCAGCCGACGTTCGTGATGGACATTTACCGGCTCAGAATCAACACCCGGCATGTTTTATGTGTAAACTGGTGAAAACGTGTTTGAATGAAAGTGAAAAGCCAAACGAACTCACCGCCATGTTAGCTGTGTGACACGGAAGTTAAACTCTGACCTCACAAGCGTTCCACCAATCAAATCGTTGCGCGCCCGCGGATGACGTCATTGGTTTGTTGACCATTAATTAGTGAGAGGAACTAATAATGATATTAAAATGATCTGCAAGATAAAATTACATTTAAATCTTCACAATAATGGCTTTGATTTGTTGTTAACTTAAATGTAGGATAAGTTAATTCATTTGAAAAATAACTAAATAAAACTGTAGAAATAAACATTTGAGAATTATATTTCCTTTCTTTTTGTTTTTGATTTTTGTTACGATTTATTTTTTATCTTCTATTCTCATCGTCTTTATAATACGTTTTGTTACAAATTTATTCAAATATATGCTTGTATTTTTGTTAAGAGTACATGTCTGCTGTTTTTGTATTTGAATACCTTCCAATAAGGTTTTAAAAAAGTTACTGAGAATGGACATTAGAAATGATCAGAGTTAAACAATAAATATATGGTTGTGGAATGTGTTTGGTCATAAGTCATTGGCCTTTCTATGTTATAATTCTATTTTCAAACTGACCTGCTCTCCCTTGGTGCACAGTCAAGTCAGGGGGGACGGTCTATTAATACCACCAGCTGGTGTGTTGTGAGCCAGAAGGAGGACGAGGCACATGTGCAGAGTACGGCTGGTGACGCTGTGTGTTGTGACATGGCCTGCAGAACGAACACTGAGCCGCCACATCAGAGCTTTCGATTGCCTGTTCTCTCTGAAGAGGGGGATGAATCTGCTTTACACGTGAGTGACCCTGACCCTGGTGTCCCTGATGCTACTCTACGAGTAGAAGCTGAGAGTTTTTACGTCAACCGCCAATGTCTGGCCCGCCAGAGCCCCTACTTCAGGGCTCTGTTCTTTGGCAGTGGTGTAGAAAGCAAACAAAGGAGAGTCGAAATTAAAGGTGTGGGTATGCAGCCTTTCAGGGTTTTGATGGAGCACAGCAGGACGTGCAGGCTGGTTTTGGACAGAGAAAACGTTCTGGGGATCCTTGTGACCGCAGACTTTCTCCAGCTTGAGCGAGCCCGGCTGCTGTGCTGCAAGTTCCTGGAGCGCGAGTTGCACCTCAGTAATTGTTTAGGAATGATGGCCTACGCTTGGCAGCTGGGCTGCACTCAGCTCTATGCCGCTGCACGACAGGTCACGCTCACACACTTTTCTGCTATCATCGCTGAAGAGGACTTCCTGTCCCTATCTAAGGAGGCCGTGGCAGATCTTCTCGCCAGTGATGACCTGGGCATTAATAAAGACGATCTGGCCCTGGAGGCCATCCTACGTTGGGTATCATTTGACCATAAACGAGAGGAACACTTTCTTGAGCTCATTGAGCTGCTGAGGCCTGAGTCTCTCTCTTTACCATTTATCACTCAACTTTTGACCAGAATGAAAAGCTCTGACCCCAGGGCAAAGCTCATCTACAAGATGAACGAACATTACCCAGCATCTTGGTCAGTAGGCCGCTCATTGAGGAGGACCAGGGCCAGAGACACCCTCTTTGTCCTGGGTGGACCTCACGATCAGGAGCAACAGGCACTCTACCAATTTCACCCTCCCAGCGGTAGATGGCAGAGCTGTGCACCGCTGCAGAGGAAGAACCTCACACAGTACTCTGTGGCTGCAGTAGGTAATGTATGATGTTCATGATGATGAATATGAGGATAGTGATGAAAAGGATAATGAGTGAGGGGCTGAATGTGTATTTATTGTTAACTAAAGTGTGCAAATACAGGGTTTTATCAGCCATTTAGTTTTATTCTGAAATTAAAGACAAGTAACCCGATATAATCGACGTTGAAATTGTCATGTATTTTTTAACAATTCGATTTTGTTTATTTTCCCATTATGTAGGAGACAATGTGGTTGTGACAGGTGGCTTCTGTCGGGATGTGCTGTGGTTCAGCGTGGACTGGGTCAGGATATACGAATGTGGGAACCAACGCTGGGTGGACGCGCCAGCCTTGCAGAAGTCCAGACACAGCCACTGCTCCATAGGGCTGGGCTCAGCACTGTATGTCCTGGGAGGCAGTATGGATGAAGGGCTTGTGGCCGATGTAGAAAGGCTGGTCCTGGGGTCAGAGGAGGGTTGGGAGGGGGTCAGCCCCATGGTGAGAGCCGTGGAGAGGGCAGCCGCCGCTGCTCTGGGGTTGTGTATTTATGTGGCTTGTGGCCTGGATGAAAATGGGGAGGCGTTTGGTGGAATTCAGAGGTACGTGGTGAAGGAGGATCAGTGGGATGTGGTATCCTATTCTCCATTTCCACGGTGAGTGTATTTTAAAAAAAGAGCAAGTTCTCAGCTCTTCTGACTCACATTGTCAAAGTGATTTAATTTCATACATATTTAAAAAAAAAAATAATACGTTCAATTGGTGATATAAGTGTTGGAAAAAACTGAAAACTTCATCCTTTTTCAACCTATTCCTAGATATGACCTGGTCGCCACTGAGCTCAACGGTGCCCTCTACCTGTTTGGAGGTCAAAGCTTACGCTTTGACGTGGAGACAGATGAGTGGACTGTGCTGGAGGAGGAATCACTGGACAGGAAGTTCTTCTGTGGCTGCACCACAGTCAGCGGCCAGATGTACCTGGTCAGTGAGAGGAAGAGCACCAGAGCCTTTCCAAACATGGTGCTGGTGGACCCTTACATAGACACATGCATTGAGGTGGATGATGCCATACCCTGCCCTGTGCCACTAAGAGGGTGTGTAACCATGAGAATGGTCATGTGAAGGTATGTGATGAAATGAAAAGCATAAACAAATGTCATTCTCGCTTGAAGAGAACCATTTCCATGCAATCGGTTGTGATTTTTCTCGATGAAATACATCCAGAAAAGAAAAGTATGATTTTTAGAAGTTTAAATAAAGAAAAAATGTACTGAATCAAGACAACACTCAGTGTAAATTTCTTCAGTAGAATTTATTAAAACTTCAACTTCCCACACAATCAACAGAGTATCCTTGTACACTCATAAGAGAACAGTTAAGTGTCACCTGAGTGGTAACATGGCATCTCTCCTGCTTTTTGCCAGTTCTTTTTCTCTCTTTAATAAATATCAATATCGTAGTGGGGTCACAGGTGTGTTATTCGGTGGGTCAGCCCTTTACGTTCTCTATATCTTGGTCATTTTAAAGCTCACATACTGTAGCAGTCTGGAGACCCTCTTCAGAGTCACACTCAGCCCTGTTTCTATTCTTAATATAAAATTAGATGCAGGAGGTGGAGACAGCAACCACTTATCTCAAAGAGTCGCCCTTACTGTCCTATGAAAATGTAACACCATTTTATGGCAGTGAAAGACAAACTCTGTATGAGCAGTGCATTTCATGAACAATATCGCTGTGTTGTACTGTCCTGAGCCAAACAACATTCAATACAACGACTCAGATCTGTGGTCCAGTATGTTGGTTAAATACATGTGAAATCCTTGATATTACAGCCCAGTCCACTCGTATCAAAATAGGCTCTCAGCGTTTATAAAAACAATTAAAACTCTACATTTCACTAAGACTTTTCTTCACCTGAGCCTTAAATCATTTGACCTTTGTAGATAACTTTGCTAAAATATCTAACGTTTCACTGATGCCTATCTAATGCCCTGACTCTTTATGGCTTACCCAGGTGTAACCAGCCTCACCAACCACTCAAGAATAACATTGAGGATGAGAAATGAGTCACAGTAAGGCCTGGCCCATGTGTTTGTCCAGTGAAGGTACCACACAGAGCATAATATCAAGTGCTAGTGTAAAAAAAACAGCAGTCAAGGCACAAAACAAAGTACAATGGAACAAACCTTAACAAAAACAATTCATGGTGCCTGTCAAGTAGAAAACACGCACGCCTGATTTAAGTACTGTTTTTCCTAAAGGCATCATCTTGAGACATGTGGCGCGTCATCTCTATTTGGATATGTTCTTCTTTGCTCACCAGGGGGCGCCACATCTCTTTTAAGCATCGAGCTAAAGCGTAAGTGACTACATCCACAGCCTAAATCAAATCCTCCAATCAAAAATATAACTTTATAATTGAAGAACTGAATTCTGCCACAGAAAAAACATTATATAAATTATCTGTGACGTAGAAGGATCATAAAAATAGTCTCTAAAGTGGTTTGTCAACAGATTTTCTACAATCAATGTCCTCAGTCGTGTCTGTACAATCAACCATGCAGTGTATGTGGAAACCAAGCTGGGGAGTTAATGACAACCTCATTCTAACTTTAGTTTACATATTACATATAAGATAACAGCTTGATTTTGCATGAAATATTTAGTTTCTCTTGTTGACCAAAGAATAGCTAAATGCACAGTTTCTAAACTTAGGTATTTACAAACACGTTATAATAACACAGTGAAAACAAACAGCAAAAATAAAAAAAGATTGGAAAAACATCACATATAGGATGAACTTCTACTCCTTGTTTTGCCAATTACAATAAGCAGTCGTAAGGTTGACAGTAATGATGGCGTGTGTTCCTAAGATCTACAATCATCTGTGCCTTATTTTATTTATTTATTTATTTTGAAAGATAAATAGAATGCAGACCTACACTCTGATCTGAATTCATCAATGGACCATGTTGGATGTTCACAAGCCATATGTATATATCATATGTCAGCAGTAAGTTCACTTCCAATAGGTGCTGGGGGAAATAACTATTTTTCCAGTGAGTCTTGGTACACGAGCAAGGGGGCTTCTCCACTATCTGGCTTTGGGCAGTCTGCTGTTTATATTCCTCTGGTTGGTCAGATTGTTCAGGACACAGTTGTGAGCAAGCGACGCCAATTTGGAGTTGATGGCTCCCTTTCTTTGTGCCCAGCTGCTCTCCTCACCTTCTTCCTCAGGCTCCTCCTCTTCATCATCCACCTCACTCTCCGCATCACTGCGTTCATCGCGCTCAAGCTGTGGAGAAAAATAAGAGCTGGTGAGCGATTTCGTTTTCCCACGCCCCATAATTTGCTGGTTTGACGACGTAATCCTCTTACCTTGCCCATGAACACAAACTTGTAGACCATGCGCAGGATGAGATAAGCCCAGAAGATGTGCAGGACCTGCAGCACTAACAGCAGAGCATTAAAGAAATAATAACCAAAGAAGGGCTGGAAGAATTCTGCAGACACCACCAGGGTTGTGTGGATCACTCTGTAAAATAAACACAACAGGACACAGTCAGCTTTGACCTACTCTCAAAGTAGCTCAATAAATGAAACTATTGAAAAGTTAAGAGCATTTCAACCCCTCAAGTTCTGTGTCGCAAATGTCAAAATAAGAACAAAAGGTCAGTGCAGACTGCAGGGACCAACAAAAACTATTTTCAAAACATGCCAGTGGAGGATGCGATACAAAAATATCTGCTGTGGTCATTTCAAAACCTAATGACATGTGATATAACATCTGGTTGAACACAAATTCAACAACAAAACTACAGCCAAACTAATCCTGGATTTCTGAGGTGTACATATTACAGTTGACAGATGAACTTCATCTTATGTAATCTTGTTAGTTATGGCCCAGCACATTCACATGATACAGTATATTGTCCTACCTGCCAGGAAACACCACCAGCCTCGTGACAAGGAAGACAACAGCGAAGACGACAAACAGCGAGTCACACGTCCTCGTCCAGCCGGCATAGTGAAACATCTTAGCAGACTTTTTAAAGAAAAAGATAAAAGTCCTTTTTAAATATTACTAATTGCAAAAAGGTGTCCAAATACATCTACATCTATATCCAGCACTATCCAAGATCATCCCTACATATGACAACTACAGTGGTTGCCAATGCTGTTTCTGCTGTAATAAAGGGAATATCAATTACATTTTCCCCACCTCTTAAATGTTGGAATGTTTAACGTTAGCGTTAAAGCAGCTGAACAGTTTATATTCTAAATCTAAAAAGTTATTTAAATGGTGCTTTTTGTCTAACCTGAAGTTAAAGTTATAGTTGCAAAAAAAGTGACAAAAGGTAATTAAAAGCATTGTCTCCAAAATTAGATGGTTATCATCTGAATGTCATACCCATTATTAAATCCATCAAAATAGTAAATAATTAATTATTGAATATTCTAATAATCTAATTATTAAATATAATAAGGTCACTAATAACAGTTTAATTTCCAGAAACATATACAGTACCAGGCTGTACAGAGTCACTGGCTGACTATGACATCCACAATATTGTCCCTTTATGACTTATCGGACGTCACACGACACCCAGTCACGCCTGAGGTCACTTGACTAGCTCTACATATTTCCACAGAGATGACACTGACAATCGTTGTTTTCAGATGTTATAGGTGAAATGTGACACCCAAGTAAATCAGCCTCATAAAAAGAAAAAATTGTATCACAGAGAAACGAGCAGGAAGCAATTATTTTACAGCCTTGGCAAGAGCTGTATTTAAGTCAAGTCCCTCTGTGAAATATTTTTGGCATTTCAAAGCACATTTCAATATATTCAAATGAAGTGCAGTATTTCCTCTTTCCCTCTGCTCCAACTTAAAAAGTACACGATCACATTTGTGATATTTTCTGCCTTATTGTTCAAGCCCAAATATACACCAATGGAAAGGGGGAAAGAGATATATTGGGCAAATTCTGAAAATATTTTAAATAAGTTTGGCGTTTTACCTCAAGGAGGAAGTCAGAAGAGTCGTGCACCAGCATCACCAGCGTGCCAACTCTCACATAGTTGGAGCAATAGGAGAAACCGATGAGGAATATGGTGGCAATGTGATGAATGACCTGCTCCTTGAAATCCTGGAGCACACACATGAACACATAAATCACACAGCATGAGAAAGAAGCTCAGCGGCCTAACCACAGCTTCAGCGGAACTCCATTTGTGGTCTTGTTCATCAAATGTCTTTTAATCAGCAGCTTTGAGTCTTTTTGTGAATCACACAAAACAGCCTCATTTCATTCATACACACTTAAAGAAATTGTCTAACACAGCTGAAGCAGCTGACGCAAAATGGTTTCCTTAAAAAAGGAGAAACATGGACAGTTGAATGACAATGATCAAATATTGTAGTTTGTATACAAAAATACAGTTTAGCAATACATCAAAGTGTAATTGAATAGTTTAGAGCAGATGTAAATGTTTGTTGAGCTTTCGTGCAGGTCAGGTTTTATTTCACCCAGTGAATTTTAAACTATGTGCAATGTATCTTACAGAAGATATTAAATCTTTTTTATCCCAGCAAAATTCCATTATTAAATGCAAAGTCCAGATAGTTATGATGTATTATCAGATAATCCAGCACTTAATCCCTACTAAGTATAAACTGCTGGAGAAAAACAAGGTCTGGATTACACGGTGCAAAAAACACGGGACCTAATGTGCAAGTGATGACATTTAGCTTTTGGGTTTTGACCATTTGCCTATAATTAAGAGGAAATGCAGAGGAAACAGTGGTTAAAAGCAGTGGTGAGTGTGTGTGGAATGGTACATCCGTGGAAACCACACTCACTTTTCGCTTCACATCCACAGAGACACACATGAGCAGCGACAAATAGAATCCCATTTCCAGGATGTAATACCAGTAATGAGCCTTGGCCACGGGCTACAAATGAGAGGAAGAAAGAAACATTAAAATGTACATACAGTGCTATGTGGCTGCAACAGAAGCATTTACAACATATGTGTAGCCTCAGGAAAACAAACTGTAGATGTAATCTAAAGCTTTTACGAGCAGCAAAGCAGAATACTCCCAATGCATTGTGTGAAACTCCCCCCAAGAAGGCGGGGGGGGGGGGGGGGGGGGGGGGGGGGGGGGGTTTGAAAGTGTTAGCCAGCCATCTAAATGGATGAGGTTTTTTTATTTAAAGTAAGTGGTGGTGTGTTATCTTAAATCAAAACACGTCTTGCAGCAACACAATGAAAGGAAGTTGACTGCGGCATTTAACCCCTAAAAGCACATCCTTTGTCTCTGTCAGAGACCACAAGACCTCAGAGAAGGGGGAGAGAAGAGGTCAGCAGCAGTATTGCCTGCAGGAGCTGTAATCAGTCAAACTGCAGATAGAGAGATCTGTGGCTTTCCATTTTTTCTACTGTTTTTCTTTGTGTGTGTGTGTGTGTGTGTGTGTGTGTGTGTGTATGTTCCTGGTCATGACCCAACGAGGAAGGGCTGGCTCCCCCAGGGGAATGCCAACCAGCAGGCGTACATACTGTAAATGTCAACAGCAGAGAGATATTATCTTTCTTACTTTACTATGTAAAAACACAAGAGTATTCAGGTCAACTGAAAACGAAGTGAAGGAATGAAGATGAAAGTGATTGGGTGGAGTGCGTTGACAAGTCTGTGTTATAAATCCAACATGTGCTGCAGCCGAATCCTTTTAAGACTTGAGATTCAAGAATTAAGACTTGGTTTTGTTGGTTCACTCCCAGCTATTGTTCTTTCTACTCACTCTTTCTTAGTGTTAGTGTCGAGACAGAATTTGGTATTTTTCAGTTACTGATTAATGATTCGGTCTATAAACATTCAATAAGATGTGAAAAGGTGTCCATCACAAGTCCAAGGTGTGTTTTCAAATGTCTTCTCTGACAAGCAAAGCCAAAGATTTAATTTACAGTCAAATAAAGTTAAGAAAGCTGTTGATTACTTTTTAAATGCATTTTTAATTTATGCATTTTTTTTACAGCAGTATTTGTATAATGATGGATTTCAATTCTGTTAACAAATCCAGAACAAATTGTAGAGACTTGAAGTAAATCTTGAAATACCTGACAACATTTGGTGACACTTTTTTTTTCATCAAAACTTTATTTTTCAATTGATGGTGTTTCCTGCTCACCTGTTTAGGATATCCCCTCCAACACTCTCTGTGATCCCACAGCCACGGACTCTGGAAGATCGAAGAAACAATAATTCACTTGAAACAAGCTATGGGTTTAGGACTATGAAACTCTTACATGTACAGTATGTATTACACCACCACACTCACAACCACCAACAGCACCCACCCATTTATATTCATATACACTGAATAAAGCTCCATTGTTCCAAAGCAACAATCTGGGAAATGAAAAGCAGGTGACCAACAGACTCACGTTAATCAAAGAGCCGAGCCCGGCTGTGAAGGCCACAAGGTAGAAGACAAACCGCCAACTGCACAGGTAAAATGATCACCAGCAATTGTTAGAGGCCAAAAGGAGAAATAAAATGATAGACAATAACATATGACATCAGTCAAATAGGACTTTATATTCACATGATAATTAACATTTTCTAGTATAGTATATATGACTATAGAGAATTTATAATAAAAAAAAAAAAAATCCCGCCTGGGACATGAAATCTGCACCAGGCAATTTGCAAAGAGATTTTTTACACTTGACATCTGAAATCCTGTCACAGAAGGTCAATAAACTCAAGAACAAAAGATTCCTGATCTCTCCTTTGCTACAGCTCCACTCGGGTGAACCCTTCCAAAACGTTTTACCTACTAGCTGCTCTGTTGAATTTATTTAGGTGATCATTGCTTAATTTTAAACTCACGAGGCCTCGCAGAACTTTTTGGTGTTGTTGGGTCGGTCCTGGTTCCTTCTGTGTCTGAACCAGGTCTGTATTTTTCTCTGTGAGAGGCCACACTGCTTCCCCAGGTTCACCACCTCACTCTGAACACACACAAACACAGAAACATATTCATACACATCAGGTGTGGGTGCACACATCCAGGATTTGACTGAATTTTGCACTTGTTTCATGTATATAAATGAATTCTGCGTCATTACTTGGCAAAGTATTTTTGATACAGCGTGCTGTCAGCTGTTCTCTGAGATGCAGTAATTCCCATGTGATATATTACTTACTGATCTCCCTTACAGATGTGTTTCTACATCATTAGCAGAAAATTCTAAGGATTCAAGCTGTTCGTTGTGATGACTCATGCAATGTTAAATGTGCTTAATCAAACCATTGGTCCTGAGCTGATGAGCCTGTAACACGATAACTCTTTGTTTGATCCCTGGCCTCTCTTTCTTTTCTCTAAAGTGTCGTGTTACCTTGGCAAAAGTCCTGGCGCTGAGAGCAATCTTAAATACAAGAGTGTGTTATTCAGTTAGGGCAAAAGAATACAAAAACACACACATTTTAATTTCGCTACAGTGGCTATGAGTGACTTGTATTGTATTGGAGGATAAAATTGGCAACAAAATAAGGGAGAAATAATTTTTCTCCTGACAGTGTTGTGTGTAGACGCCTGCAGTTCACAAATAAAACCTCTGCTCCTCCTGTGTCTGTGGCATTTACATGGCATTTACATGATGCTGCTGCTGCTGGTTCAGGTCAGAAGATTTGCAAATAAGTCAGGGCACACAGAATGAAAAAAGTGCACCCTAAGTATGTAAATGGACTATATTAAATGGACTATATTTGTACAGCACTTTTCTAGTCTTATTGACCACTCAAAGCACTTTACAGGACAAGTCACATTCACACACATTCCTACTTGCGATGGTTGCCGACTGCTCTGTTTGTAGAAGGTCTCCAGCTTTGGGATGGAAGCGGCTCGAATCCGAATCCGATCCTTCACACCTAAATGTTTGCTGAATGGGACGGCGATGAGCCTGAGAGGACAGAGAGCAGAAAAACTAAAATGAATCTTAACGGTACAACAAGCTATAATTCCAGAGGAACTGGTGTGAGGTGACTTAAACAGCGGTCCAATGTAAACCTATACACCACAGTGGAGTGCAGAGTAATGGCAACAAGACCGCTCATTATTCTAAACCTGACAGCCTGTAGAGTCACTCCCATGGGCACACTGTGACTTTTGGCCACACAGCCTTTGTCATTAGCTGATATTGCATCAAGACATTTGATCTGCATGTGTGTGTGCCTCAGTGTGACTGTATATAAGTGAGATGTTTTGATCAATGTGTGCATGTGTGTAGGTGCATAATCACGTGTGTACAGTAACTCTATCTCAGAGATAATCATCCTGAAAGAAGGTGGGGAGGGGGAGACCAGAAAGAATGACAAGGTCAGGGCAGCTTTGCACCTTGACATACACAGTCTCCGGTTACCACACACACACACATGATGAGATGAAAACACACCTTTTCACCTTCCAGCTGACTGACCGCTGGCAACACATGACATTGATTAAGTCAGATACGTACGAAAAGGAGGCACTGGGTGGGAGCCGAAGCAAGAAGAGTGGGCAGGTTAAGGAGCTTAAATAGAGCGCACAATATGAGCTTTGCCAATTGAATGCATAGAAGAGGATCAGCTGGCAAAGAGATCTCTACTGTCAGCTGATGTGCTGCATAGTGGCGGCGCTTGACTTCATGCTTCTGCCTGAACTAACGCTACGAACTAATTAATTAAGATAACATAGCAGCTGATGAGGGACAGCATGCAAAGACAAGCCCACCAGTCCATCATCACACTGTCATTACCAGTTCTTGTCCTGTTACCAGCAGAACTAGTTAACCACTAAGTCTCTAGATGCTTCAGCAGCAGGATTCTCTTAATGAGCACTACTGGGGATTTACATTAATATTCACCTCGTATAACTCATGGTGGACCGCATATCTCTATAAGAGCTTGCAGAGGCTGTTAGTATTTCCAGCAATTATTACAGTGATTCAACACAACATCAATAACCAACCAACATTAGAAAGCTTGTCCTAACCTTATCTAGGCCCTTCATCAGCTACATATCAAAGCTGTTATCCTCCTTTTCCATACGGATATTTTTTATGAAGTCCCAGTCCAGTCGCCCTGGGAGGAGAGATTGCTTTCGCACCGTCAGCAGCTAAAACTGTTTACTCATGATGCCTGCCTCCCGCTGCATGTCCTCCATCTATAGGAGCACTGATGAAGCCTAAAGGAGTTGTTATCCTAAGCCACACAAGCAGATTTCCTGCAAAAAAAATGCCCAGTCGTTCATTCAACATGACCACAGCAAGTCAAGATCCAAAAACCATAAGCATTATTCTTGACTACTACATTGTTACATTACTGTACAATTTAAGTTCATACTAGTAGGCAAATCACAATATTCACAAATCACTACTCCAGTGACTCGAGCATCCTAGATGTCAGCAATCGGAATGACAACAATGAAGAAGTTTGATCTGTGATTTTACACTCCAGCCTGTGATGAGGAAGGTGTGACTCACCTCTCAAAAACATATCTGAGGGCTATAAAGGTGAAGGCCAGAGGCAAGGTGTAGATGAGGTCCCTGGGTAGAGGAAAGTGGCCGTCCTCCCCCTTCATGTCAACGTCCTGCCAGTGGATACCAGGGGGAAGCCAGTACTCCTCCTGCCACAGCCACTGGTTCAAAAGGGACTCCATCCTGCGGAGAGCAGTGAAGGGGAACAGTGCTTCATGCTTGCAGACTTGAGCTGCTTAAACATTGAGGCCTTATTCATATTTGTGCCGGACATCAGCTGAGACTCTAAAGATTAAAATGAATGATTCAAAATTAGAGGGTAGAAAACAGAGTCTTGCTTGTTCTAACATTAATCTGCAGGTTACCTTGAGTGTTAATTTAGAATTTCCCGTTTAATCCAACCATTAGTCCAGAACACACAAATACTTGAATTACAATAAGTAGAGCAAATCATCACATTTACAAAGCAGAAACAGAAGATATCAGCAGTTAATTTCCTGTCAGTGAAGTCCCTTTGACCCTTCATGTCTCTCTCACACACACACACACACACACACACAAACAAACACGCACGCACGCACACACTTATTTGTATAAGATAATGCCATATGTCAATGCTTCAGCATGCCCAGAGCAAGACAAGATGATATCAGAGGAAATCAGACAGTGTTTTAAAATATTGGCTTTCTTGAAATATAACAGGATCCATTAATTGGTTATCAAAATAGTAGCAGATATATTTTCTACATCATTAATAAGCACTTTAGCTCTGAATCAGGCATAGTTATTAGTTTGTCAGACATAAAAACATTGTGGGTATCCCGAAAAAAACAGCTCAGCCTTGGTGCGCGCGCACGCGCACACACACGCGCCTATCTGTGCAGCACATTGTACCGCATGTCAATGCCTCCACGCAGCCGCTGAAAAGACAAACCAAAACAGCCCGAGGTTTCACAACTGACACACGATCGACAGAGGCAAATAAACGTGGCCACATATTAATTACCACGCGACGTATCGTTAATACTAATCCAAAAGAATTCGCAGGAGGGAGGGAAGCCCACCTCCCACACATCCCCCTGACGGCCCCATCACACAACAGTCTGCCTCTAGCCTTCACACGAATCTATCTGATATGACGGAACCCAGCAGAAGAGCCTCACTGTTGCTCCAGAGAAGAAGAACAAGTGCGACATTACCTGTGTGCGCTCCTGTGATGGAGACGTGAAGCGCGCAGCGGCGACACGGAGAGGAGGAGAGGAGGAGCGCGCTTGACGCAGCCTCCTCCCGCTGAGGGCGGAGAGAGGGAGGCCCTGTCATCAGCACCGCCATCATCATCATCATCATCATCATCACAACAACCACGTGGTCTTTATTTCACACTGCATGACATGTAGGCATATATTTTTGCAACCATCCAAAACGTACGAGCCAGCTGTGCCTTACATGTCATTTACGCATCCAAACGCTCCAAAAAGAAAGCACTGTATGTGTGCGTGTCTAATTCAAATCTTCAGTTAAGTTGGCCCCCGGACATTTGGGTCAGTGGCAATGTTTTCACTCAAACAAGAGTGAAATTTTTATTTGCAAGGCTAAGGATCGTCACTAGCCCTTAGATATGAGTGTTTTTTTTCTTAAATGTATTACATTTGATGTTTATTTGGCTGTGAGAGAGCGAAACATTTGGACATTTTGGAAAAACAACAGGAGCCCGATTTAGTTCGTTCTCATTGTATTTCATAAGGTGAGGGAAACAAAGTGAGACACTGGAGTGCAAGAGTAAAAGGAAATCAATGATGAACATGATGAAAAAAAACTAGATATAATTTTTTCATAAAAAATGTGTATTATACGTTTTAAGTATCATTTGATTTTACTTTATGGACATTTGGGGTTCAATATTTACAAATTAAGAATTTTTATTTAATTATGATAATTTTTTTAATTGGTATTCTTTATATATTTGTGCAGTTTGTATAAATATGTTTTATTACACGTACCATAGAGGATTGAAGAGCATCATTGCAATGGAGATGAACATACTGGGAAGTAATCAGGGATACCTAATTATGCTTTACATATATTAGAAAGCTATCATTTATATCATATATTTTTTTGAGGATAAGAGGAAAGATTACCAGAGTCTTGTTAATATTTAGAACACGTTACTGTCAATAATTACTATATTGTCATCAGCACTTCATTCGTGTTTACCTTTGGCCTAAGGTTATTGGCTTACAGTTAAACAAGTAGTGTGTACTGTAGTCTAGGAAGAAGAAATGCAATATGCAAATATTTCCTGTCATGTTTAAAAAGCTGATAAGATTTAAAACAGCACTCATGTGACACTGCCTTCTATACTGGTGATACCCCTATTTACAGAGAGAGAAAGGCCTCCGGAGGAAAACTCCACCCAGCAGTAGTTTAGATAGATTATATAAAATGGCAGATGGCAATGGGATTTAATACTGTGTAGTTAACGTTCATGTAACTGACACCAACATCGGGATTTGTCATATTTTATCTTAGTGAATATTAAAATCCTGCTTCATTTCATACACAGAAACTAACAATCATACAGAGGTACCTGAACATTCCTGGCTCACTATGATGACATTTATTCCAAACCATTAACCAGCAGGTATGTACAGCTATGATATTTCAACCAAATGAATAAGTCCAAACCTCTCTATGGAGGGATGAAGATATATTTCTGTCTGCATCTGTAGGATTCCTAATACATATAAGATCACTAATGCTGCAGGAACCAATTAGTGCACTGGATACACAAATATACTGTTCATCAGGAGAATCAAAAACTGCAGGAATAAACTTGTCTTACGGACTATGAATACTTTTCTGTGTGACACCTCTTCACCATGATAAGCCCTCTTGACAGGTGTAATTGTGCTGCGATGTTGATATCATCTCTAAAATAATGGCACGGAGCCATTGAGCGGGTGTGTTCTGTGTTGCATTATGGCTGCAGGGGTCTTGAGTCGACTAACTCGTCTTTTTCACATGTCATAGTTCCCATAAGTGTGTATACACACACACACACATGCAGTTTGCGCAGACATAAAATCTTTGAGACATAATCATGACATTAAAACCACTGGAGAAATGTGAACCGTCTTGAGTAAAAGTACTACATTTAAAAGGTTTGAAGCCACATTGAACTAAAAACCAACACAGGACCACAGGTTAAAAAAAGGCAAAACACAGTTTATTTAAAAAAGGTCTTTCTCCAGCGAAGTGATCTGTAGGTGGCGACCACAACATGCAGGCACTGGGATATGGGGGCTGCTTCGGCTCTCTGGAGATACACAGGGGGTTAAAAAGCAGTCCAGATAGGGGAGTCATAGTGCGATCAGGAGAGGTGTAGAAGAGGTCCTTTTACCTCGACACTTTGTTTAAGCTCTTCTCCATACTTTACAGGAGGACTCCCCTCGAACTCAGTTCAGAGAATCCGACTCGACTTTCACTACGTCATCACGCGACGGCGGATGTTGTTGATCCGTCTGTCGTGGTGAAACTACACATTTCCGAAGATGGACTACAAAAACCTCTGCGGCGCCATCAGCATGTTTCAGTGTGTTTAACCACCGTGTGACATCAGATGTAAATGATTCATATGCAACGGTAACTTACATATTGACGAGCGTCCCTTCTGGGTCATATTTATACTCTTCTACTTCGGATTGAATCGTTTACGTCCGCGCATGGCGCGTCGCGTTCAATATCCATGAATTGTGGGGCGTGTATATCTCCTTAGCTCTCACGTAGGAAGTTCCAGTGTTCGCCATGCTAAAGGAGATAGGATAGGAAGCATTGATGCTCCTTTCCTATGCATTTAAAGAATCATGGCTGCTGATCAAATACTTCCGGGTGACTTCAAGATTTAGGAAACTTCCTAATCCAGATTTGACAATTCGACCTCACCCTGTGTGGATTTCACTATCCTTCTGTCCTCGACACAGCTCCTCGTGCGCATGCTCCACACTAATCACTCAAATGCGTTCAGGTGTGTTAATCACCCCTCTCTTGAGGGTGCTTTCAAATGCACTGCAAACGGTAGGAGAAACCACTTACGTATTTAAAGTCCCACATAAAAGCTGTTTGTGCTGGTTATTTGTCCATAACATGACAGAAACTGGTCACAATCTGTCGATGAGGAAGGTAGAAATTAAACACACACATAGTATTGAGGGAGAGAAACACAGAATTAATATAATGAACATTTTTAAAATGAACAATGAAAAAGTGACATCAATGTTTGTTTTGAAATAAGACCAGTTTTATAGAGCGGTTTTCTCATGGAAGTTGGTGTTGCTTTGTGCCCGGACAAGCCTGTGTGTGTGCGTGCGTGCGCGTCTGTGTGTGTGTGTGTGTGTGTGTGTTGGATAACTGCTACATAATTGGTATAATGAGTGAAACCTTGGTTTCCAAACAAGCATGACAACCAGTGAATTCATTTCCTGTTGCATAGCCAATCACAACAACACAGCACAATGGATAAGGTGCTAGATATAAATCAGTGCTGAACAAACAGAACAAGACTTTGAATTTGTTAAACCTGCTGCCATTTGTAAAAGTACCTGAACATTCAGCTCAGTCAGCATTAATAATGCAACAAGTGTATGTACATGTTCAGGAACTTGGAATCTCTGATGCCTTTCCTTGTTCCCCGTAACGTTAGAATGACCTTTATTTTGTAACCTTCTTCAGTTCTGGCCTATTCAACCATCCTCTCGCCTGTGATAAGAAGTTTTCTCTCTTTTCTACTGACTGAGTGCAGTTTGTTCTTGGTGTGACCTGCAGTATGCCGCAGAGTAAGGGACAAAATGAATACTACTGAGAGATTGGCAGAGGCTATATACTTGATGAAGCCAGCAACTGATCTGGCCAACACCCTGCGCCATATTGCAGCCACGAGGGGGCTTCAACATATGAAAACAATTTGCATAAAAAGTGAAAGGGTGTTCCAAATGTCATGGAAAATCGCTCTGTGAGACATTTGGTGAGACATCAAAACCACCAAGTGTCAAGCTGCTGGTGGCGCTAGAGGAAATGTCACTGAAGTCATGATTCATCCTCAGGGAACGCTGAATGTTTGTACAAAATTCCCCAGCAATCCTTTCAACAGTTGACCGACCTCGCTGAGTGCTACCATGGCTAAAAAACAACAACAACACAACACCGCTTCCTGCAGAACATACCCCCCGTTCCCATTCAGCCAGTTCTTGCTGGACTCTGAGTAGTGGGAACCGTGGAGGCCACTGAAGGCCCCTGGTTCTTAACTGCGTACCCCTCTGTGTGGGCCAACAATAACACAGGCGGTGAGGTGGGGAATGTGCACAGGAAACCAGTGCTTCACAGCAGCAGAGGTCGTGGCGGCTCTGAGCCTGGCTGAGCAGAGCTGAGCCGAGCTGAGCTGCTGAGGACCTGGCGGGAGCACAGTCACGTTTCAGCCAGAGCTGGGGCGGACACACTCGCACGCGCACGTACACACACACACACACACACACACACACACACACACACACACACACACAGGACCCTGACTGGGGATTACAGTGCACCAGTAACCCTACTGGTGCAAACATGTATACATACCCATACTCATTTTATTTCTCTACAAAATTAGGACACGCACACATATGGTCTCACAGTATCATCAGTTCAAGCTCTCTTGATCTCCCCTCATGTCCAGTATCCCCCTGTTCTCTAGCGTTCATCCCCCTTCTCCTTCCCTCTGCCAGGTGTTTTGTCGGCACCCTGTGGCCGCCAACACAACGCAGGCTCTGTTCTCATCCCCCCGTCGAAGACTGCTGGGAGCCTCACACATGCACGCTCTCTGTCTCTGTTCCAGCCTCTATTAATTTCTCTCTTGGAGCATTCCTCGAGCTCTCTGCTGTTGTTTTCTCATTCTTCTGTCTGTTATTTTTGGCGTCAGTTCTCCTGCAGGCCCCCAGAGTGAAGGCAGTTAACTTTCCTGCTGTAAGCTTAAAGAAAACAGTGCAAGGCATCCTAGTCTTAACACACTGTCTGTCTGAGGCCAGGCTAAGACAACTGGAGGGATACAGTAAAAACGGTGCTCCTGGGTCAAATGGAATTCTCCCTCTCGGACAAGGTCTGACCTAATTCCAGAAGAGGACTTACCAGTGATGCCACTTTATTCCGACAGAGGGCGCCAGATATTGCAGACTCCTTGCATGTCTCACTGTAAAGCGTAAAGTCGGTGTATGAGAAGAATGTCTGATACTTTTCTCTTTCTTCAGGTACATTTACTAATCCTACATACTTCAAATATTCATCTTCACATTCATATATTATAGGAAAACTGTTTCGAACTAAATAAAGCTATAAATCTAATGATTTACAGTTTATGAGCTCCAACCTTTAACTGATCGAGTCAGAACACAATCTGTGAGAAAATCATCTTCACTTTTCCTTTTTTAATATAAAGTTGCTCCATTGATTTAAACACTGTGTGCACATAGTTTATATTACTCTGCAGCTCACAGTGAAGTGAAGCACACAATCTTTAAGGGAAAATGAACACAAATAAACCATATTTGTGGAATTTTTTTCACCCTAATCCTAATTAGACCTAATCTTTCTATACTTATTTTGAGTTTACAGTAAAAAAAATCCAGATAATGAAGGTCATAGATTGTTGTTTGCGTTCCACTGTTTTTTGCAAAAAACTAAACAAAACTATAACTTTATATATTTTGTTTATGGCAGAATATACAAAACAAAACAAAGTGATTAGTGACAATAAGTAATTTTATTTCCAGGTGCAATAGTCATGCCCAGATAAAATTAAGTATTTTAGTTTTAATGAATTTCTGCTTTGCCATCAACCAAAGAGGAAAAGAACACATGATGTAATAAAACAAACAGCTGTATGGGAATTCCTCCCACCGCATGTGTTTGTGTGTCAGCGTACCGACGTGTGTTTGTTTGCTTGGTTAAAGGTACATTTCCATCCTTCAAGGGGGGACATAAAGAGGCAAACATCCTTGAGAGGAAGTTTGATCATCAGGCATGAAGGCAGCTACAAAGCCTCTCTCACCCACCTGTTTACAGGCTTAATTAACAGGCAAACTTCAAGTCGGATGGAGGCTCTGTCATCTGTTGTGTCAGGCCGGGGGTCAGTGCCTCATAGCTTCACTCTAGAAGCATTTAAGAAATGCTGAAGTCATGAGACATAGCGTCCCACAAAACTAGCAAATGCTGAGTATTGCCGTCATTGGTTGAAATAATGGAACACAGTTTCAGAACTGTTTACAAGAAAAATCAAGAAGAACAAACAAAAAAAAACAAAAACAAAGAAACAGGTTTTATTTGTTTAATCTTATCAAATATTACATAAAGGTCAAATTGTTCATTTTAACTGTGATGTCCTTCGTGCAGGAGTGAGAAGACACCTAAGAGTCGAAATAGTACCTTGAAAAAAACAAGCCTCAGTCAAAAAAAACCTCAAAATGACAAAAGACAATTGCAGTTAATGAAGCATGCTACCAGACCCCAAATGTTCTGTACAATTTGAACCATATATTGAGTAACAAAAAAAGGGGAACAACAAAGAACTTGGCAGTAATGTATTGAAAACAATATTATATTATATTTAATTAGTTTAATAAAAAATAGATTTTAGTGTATTTAAAACTAGAATGGCACTCAACAGAGGTCATACCTCCGCCAGAGCCCAACAGTCCCCACTTTAACTCACTGGACTCCATGGAAAAAAAAATGATATTAAACCTATTGGAAACAGAAATTAACAACCAAAAGAGGTTGCTTTATGAATGTGTGAATGTGTGTGCTCTTTGACTGAAGGACACACATCCTAATCCAGACCTTAATCAATCCATTAAATAATGAGTTCATCACAGGTCTATATGTTTAATATTTGGGACTCTGAGGGAATAAAAGATGAGCTCCAGTTCTCACCTTCATACCTAACCTGTACCTGGCCTTCAACCCAACAGCTTTAACACATGTGGAGAGAGAAACCAGGTGAAGCTGAGAAGTCAAACTATTGCGTTCAGCCATCGCCTCTTTTCCCAGCTAACGGTACACCTCCATAATGACCTGCTATTATGTACAGCTGGTGTTCAGGGTAAAGGTCACAGGTATACGGCTCTGTTCCGTGGCATTCCTCCCCAATGAATGCCGTCCTGTTTCCACAGCTACTCACTTCACTTCTGTCCCATGTTCGCTTTTTATTCTCAAATTCAATACCATTTTACGGTTTAAGTATTTGGGCCTCTCTTCTTGGTGAGACATGGTGAAAACTGAAAAGCCATGATTGACAGATTTTGAACACGACATTTGTATTTTCCTGCACAGAGTTAGTAATTCACTTTCATGTTCACATTCCCACAGACTTTACTGGACAGTAGGGATGATAAATGGAGGTACAGTCTGATACTTTTACTGAACATAGCACATAGCAATGTAGGAAGTAAAATATAAGTAAAAATGTATATCTTCTGCTTAAAGTGAAGTGACATATGGTGGATATCTAGGTCAGAAGATCTTTCTTGTGCATTTCAGATTCTCACAACTCAATTTATAGTTTTTTATCCATTCATTCATTGATTGTGAACAACACGCCCAGAAAAAGACCAAAATCCCAAGTGCCTTCATCAGTCTCTTATTTCTCTCTGTGTACTCTATTCCGTCTGTGGCACCAAACCTGTTTGTTTTCAAATAAAAAAAGAACAAAAAAAGATGTTTCATTTTCTGAAAAGAATCTGTAACTTCCTTTTTATTTTTTTACAAAAAATTTCAAGGGTTCAGATCATTGTTGATCTGGATCTTTCCATGGGATTTCTGGCCAACAAGAAAAAATAGAGAATACATTGGCAGACTAATCCTTTAACAAGTCTTGTGCATTCATGTGTTGCTCTAATTGTTTAGGGCAGCAGTCAAACTAGTATTTGGAAGCAAGAGAAACTCAAATCTGGTCTCCAGAAAACTAAAGACTTCAAAACAAATGGAAACCACCGCTGCATGCCAGGTTACATTTGCACACATTGTTCCTTTTAGCCCAAATTCCCAGATGATACTTCATTTTGGGGATTTGTCTGTGTCCTAATATGAAAATGTGTTCTCATTCACTGAAAATTTCCCCTGCTCTCCATAATACCTTTACCGTTCTGTAACATGTCCTTCAACAGCTACGACTCTGGACTTCATACTAATCACAGGGGATGAATATCTAAAGAGATACCTTTTTTAATCAACTCCATTGCAGTTCTGCTCGGCTTTGTCTTGTGAGCCTGCCTTTAATCCCAGCTGCCCTCAGCCTTGCCCCTTTGCTTTACAGGTTGGGACGTGCACATCTGCCTCCCCCCGCCTCAGCGTCTCATTGTCTTCCAGTGACATCATTGAATTGCTCACAGAAACACCTCTTTCCTCATAATCTCAGTAATGATTATCATTATCATACCACCATTAGGGTCTAACTGCCTGCATCACATCCGGCTAGAGTCCTTCCCCATTGTTCTATGGGGGATTACATGAGGAGGATTAGGAGAAAAGGCCATGTTTGGGTGCCGTTGAGGCACAAGCAATGGAGTCGGGAGGGAAGAGGATAGAGAGGTAGCTGGTTTGGGGGATGCATAGTTTTGAAGCCAAAGGAAAAATATTGCAGCCGTATATCTAAGGAGCAGCATATGCCACCTAAACACTATGGTCACTTCTTGTACTTGGCCTTCCTTTGACGTCATCACATAAATAATTATTCAACTTTATCATCATCTTATTATCATTACCTGACGTCAACGTTCTCACAGTGGACAAACCACCTTTTTTTTTCTTTACCAGCCCTGATCACTAGCTGCTGCTTTGATTCAACCTGCCACTGCCCCTCTCTGTTGCCCTTTCAGTTTTGAAGTGGTCTGAAGCAATTACATACGACATCTTTAACATTATCTCACGTGTTACAAGCCCAACGCTTTGTTTGAGTAGGTAATGACTGTGTTGTTTTTTTACAATGGGCTGCGCAAACCACTCACAATGATAGGAACGGTCACTCCAGAGCTGCGCTCTTATCTAGCATCAGCAACGACAACCAGGAATGTGTTGTAGCTGCTCCAGACCTGTAGCATTGTGTTCGCGGCCCTGCAACATGGGAGCAAGAGGGCGTGGTCAGGCTACTGCTTTCCGTTAGCTACGGCTGTGGAAATAGTCATTGTTTTCCTACTTGTGCACATATTAAGCCTGCATTTATTCTGTTCGTCTGATCCGTTTGGTGTAAAACTAGGATTTATCCACTAGTGTTTTCTGTAAAGCTCTGTAAATCAGTTTAATGAGTGATGTTTGGCTTTGACATCGCTTCTCGTGGTGAACAACCCTCTGCATAAGCCACTAGGATAAAAGCCAAACTGCATACATGAATGACATATGTTGTATTTCAATCTGATCACCACTGCCACCAGAGTATATAGTAGAGGTGTGCAGCTGACTCTTTTGCTGAACTAGCCTGCGATCTCTGCTGAGGTCTTATGTCAACAAGACTTGGGAGATTTTAAACACTGTAAAACCTCATACCTCTCAGAGAAAACCCTGGACTTGGAAATGACTCTGTATGTGTGTGTGTGTGTGTGTGTGTGTGTGTGTCTTTTTTGTCTCTTTCTTTTCCTCAGTTTTTACTCTTTCTTCCCCAACAATGAATTTGATTGTTGTCTCCTGTTTACCTTGGTTTCCCTAATTAAGATACAAAAGATGCCTTGATAATTTCCATTCGTTTTGTTACGTTTCCTTTGTTTGCACCAGTTCCAGCTTCTTATCTCCTCTCCTCTCCTCTTTCCTTGGTATCCATCCTCACTTCTAAGCTCCTCACCCCTGCTGTGTGTATGAAACTTGACTGATCCTGGTCAGGAATTTGCCCTATATCAGCAGAGTTTGGGGCCCGTAGCTGTAAATCACATGACCAGTATGTGGGAATGACCATAATGAAGATGGACGGGCTCGAGAGAGAGCTGACAGTGGGAGTCGCATTCCTGAAGCTAGTCCTCAGATGGCGGTGACTGCACACACATCCAAGCAAATTTGTTTTACCATACGATGTTCATACTCCTAATCTTTAACATAACTTACTATAACCGTATTTCCAATTGAAATCCTTGTTGTGTGCCCTCCAAAAGAAAGTCACAAGCCTCCTCCAATCTTGCCCATAACCTAACTCCGACACGTAAACACACTTGAGTGTACAGGGTGGGTGCTCGTCATGAGCATGGGCATGTCTAGGAAATGGGGAGAACAGTGCTATCCCTTTTAACTCCTTGTCATTTCTCTCTGAATTGACAAATCTTGTTGGAAAATCAAATGACTGCTGCTGGCAAATGTTTCCAGACAGTCATCGTCTGCAGCGTGGCTCTACATTATCTTTAATGCAGCTACATGTGGAGTCTTTATTTCATTTGGTAACACAAAATAGAGTTAAGTCTGCTGACAGAAGGTGCCTTCCGACATGCACTGTAGTCAAGACATTTCACTGAACTTTTCCGGAGGGGCTGCAAATGTACACAAATTCTCCTGCTGTTGTGAACATGTCCGACTCGGACAATCTCCCGCTGCGTTCTTCATATGTGAACGTCAAAGTCCAGAAAATGTGGTAACCGTATTTGAGTTGGATGTTACATACAACAGCTTAAGTCAAACAGAGAACTAAAGCAGCGGCTTTGACAGAGCACAATCAAACCACCAGTCTTCAACTAGTACCAGATGCTTGAGACCAGGGAGTAGAGAGGCTTACACTCACTTCCTCAGTAAGACCACACACCTCCGCAGTCACATATCAGCTCTTTTCCCCTCCAAGTAACACTACAGGAAGACTTGGAAAAATTGATGGCCAAGTTTACTCTGAATCAAGAGTGTTTTTCACAGCTTTGGAGAGGCAAACATTCAGAAAACCAATCATAGAACCACAAAAAATTATGAACTGGCAGATTTGTGACCTTACAGGCTCTTTTTTTGAAGAGTTCACCGAGTCTATCGGCGACGCAGCCAGACACACACAGAGGAACAAATATTGGCTCTTTCAGAACCTGTGTCTTTCCCTGGTGTTGGGTTGGCAGAGCAAACAGCTGGACTGTGATAGCACCTCCTTTCATCCCGAGGAAACCCCCTTCCCACCCAGAGGCCTCCGTCTGCCTGTGCACCTACAGATCTACCTTCTCCATGTGTGTGTGTGTGTGGGGGGGGGGGTCTCAACACTTCAAAGCATGTGGGAGCTCCGGTGGGGTGACAAGCGGAGCTGAGCAGGATCACACTTGTCAATGTCAAACAGACAAACGTGGTGTAGACTGAGTGTGAGCCACTTCTGATTTGGAGTGACTGAGTGAGTGAGTGAGTGAGTGAGTGAGACTGCCTTTTCATGCACACTATGATACAGATTACCATGCAGTCAAGGCAGGAAATATATCCTTGCATTGACCCCTTTTCAAAAAATAAGACATCATTATCTACATTTTTCCCCCTGCTTTATGTTGTAGATATCTATTCTTGCCAATATAGCTTTCCTGTTACTTTCCTTACCAGGAGCCTTTTCCATGTGCACACTTAAAAACCCTTTAACGTGCTTGGCAAAGAAATCTCATTAGTTATTTTTCAACGCTATAACCCCACAACCTTCGGCAATAATCTGAGGCCAGATCCACAGACTGCCAAAGTAATATCTGAGGAAAATAGGTAGGAAAATGCAAATATGTTGAATATAGTTCGGTGCAATGACATTTTTGGGGGAATACACTTTGTTGCAAAGAATTCACTCAGAAGGCCAACGACACTGTCATCTTTCTGTTGAACAGGAAGCTTTAACCAGGAGATGGTAAACTGAGCTTAGCATATGAACAGAAGCAGGGCAAGAAACACAATTTGACATTTTTATATTTGTATTTCTGTACCAGATAAAAAAGGAGATACAACATGCTAGTTGTAGTGCTAGCTTTATCATTAAAGGCTGTTATCCCTGTTTCCAAATTTTAATGCTAAATTTAGCAAATAGACTCCTGACTGAAGCTTCATATTTATCAATAGGAGTGATATTGATCTCATCAATCACTAATCAAGAGAGTGAATAACCGTATTACCCAAAATATCAAATGGTTCCATTCAACCATCGTATTTAACCACGGTAATTAGCAAATTGGATCCTTTTTTGGAAAAACAACATGACTGGTAACGATCTAGAGGAATCCTTCACGCAACACCACTGCTGATGACCCTACACTGACTGCGTTAGACAAATCAGCTTACAAATATTCTGTGTATTGCCAAAGGAGGTGGAGGACAGGAGACAGTGGTGGAGTGTCATGATGTCGCAAACACAGCTGGCCACCTGATGCCTTCAGCCTAAACTGACCTTCAGAAAAAAACCAACTAATAACCACGCAGCCTTGTACTGCGTGTGCATGCAAACATATGTGATGGGGCCATTTGTCTATATTAGCAGTTCAGAGCGTGAAATTCAACTCATCATCTCTTTAGATCTTCCCACTTGTCACTACATATGCTCTGTTCTGTGTTTCTAGACTAAACTCCCCCCCACCCCTTTTCCTTTTGTTGGTTTGTGTAAAACTCCTGGGTGGTCCATTGATATGAGCCTCTATTGCGTGTCTCACAGCAATAGAGGTTTGACCCTAAACAAATGTGTCACACATAGTCGCAGGGAACAACAGCATATGTTTGTGTTGACAGAGGGACATGACTTCAGTTTCCCATGAAGCGGATAAGACAGAGATTTCCCCGATTTGTTTTATCAGAATTTACACAGTTTATGTTTTGTTTTTGTTGCACAAGAGTGACTATTTCTTTTTAAGAATCTTTACCAATTTCTTTGTTATCAGATTCTCTTTCTGTCCGATTCCGGTCATCCTTATTTTTTGTTGTCTGTCACTCCTCTGCTTTTGTCCTCACCTCTGTGCGTCCCTGCAAAAAGCAGCTGACAGTGAACAAGGTCTAAGACAACAGCAGGACCGGAGGGATGGATGAAAGGTGGAAGGAATGATAGACAGGTAGGTCAAGCGGATGTTCCAAGTATCTTAGCGTCTGTTGTCCAAACCTCTAATGATGAGAGTGCAGCAGCAGTAGAGCAGAGCTGGATGTCCTTTCCCCCCCATTTGTCCCAAGTACACCTGCTTTACTAGAGTTTCACACTCATAAAATGCTTTTTGTGGCTTTTCCAACCCATATATTGACAACAAAAGGACGTGCTTGCACTTCTACACGTATGTGCACAAACACGGGCACACACAAAAGCTTACTTACACACACTCAAGTGGGCGTACAGATGCCTGGTGGCGCGTTCGCTGCGCTCCCGAGAAAAAAGTGAGGTGAAGCATAACTTTCGTGCTATCCAGCCTGATTATAAATTGGCTTAGTGGTTTGGAATGATACAGGCAGCGAGAGCACAGTTCAAACTGCTGGAAGGAAATCATATTATGTTCAATCTTTGGCTTTGATGATCAGATTTCCCTCAGCTATCTTCATCTGTTCTGCAGACGGCAAGGTGACGTTTATAGATAAACATCTATTCTTAGCCGACGGAGATCGAAGCGTGTTTATAGTGGGAGACATCCAGTATCCAGGTGGAGCAAATTGGTCAATCTTGACCGCACTTATCATCCGGGTGATGTGTTTAGACTGTAATTGAATTTTAGGCATAGCAATTTCATTTCATGGGCTGATCTGCCAGTTTCAGATTTAATACTGAAAATCTATTGTTGCCATTTTGTTTAACGACGTATCTCTATCACAGCGGTGAGTGATTCCCTCTGTGAACAACAGGTAGAGTTATCTCAGGATATTGCTTTTTGAATAGTGTTTTCACATTTTTGTGTCTTTTGTTGCATACATGAGAAAAACTTTACAACAAGGTATTCTCATTACCTATAGCATGACTGGGATGTTGCCCCTGATCCATTCACCTGAGAAGCTACTTCCTGCTCACTGTTTAATAACTTATAGGCTTAAACAGTATGAAAGACATACAAGGATGTAGAGCAAAAGAAAGCATATTATATCACGCCAGCAGACTGTAAAGAAAGTAAAAAGAACTTTTGAAAGAAGAACTAACACAGTCATTTTCTATATTTCCGTCGGATCACCTAATTATGGTATGTCTTTGAACAACTAACTCAAGAGATTTTTAGGAAATAAAAGGAAACTAACTTTTTAACTACAAGAGCAATGCCCATTCAAAATGTGCCTGTCAGCAGGGGCGGCTGGCTTGGTCTATGTCATATTCGCGCTGCAGTGTGTGTGGTCAATTTGTGGTCTTGTTTGTTATTGCTGGAGTTGGCTGCTCCACTTTGCGCCCATAGTTTCTGGGTGATGGCATAGAAAAGTGTCGGTGCAGTTCTACTTCTATCTTTCTTAAAGATCTGGGTGCTGCACTTCCCCTCGATTTTTAGTTCTGCCGTTTTCTTCCCATCAAGTAAAAAAGCAAGGTCTGACGCTTTCTCTCTCTCTCTCTCTCAGTTCACACTGCACTTATCTGGATATTTAATAGTATTAGTGTATGAGGGTGGTTTCTTTATATTCTTGGGAACGCGTGGCCCCAGTATTACCCTCAGTGGGGACTATGAAGGACCAATGCTCAATGGTAGAGTGGTGGTCTGGGATACACTTGAACCAGAAGGTGCAGTGTAAAATCCAAGACCTTATCACAGACGGGGTGAAATGAAGACATGAGAGAACATTCTCCTGGAGTAAAAAGGTTTTCTTCTTCATTCTTCAATCCTCATTGATTAAATGTTGAGTCTTTTAACATAAGACCACAGTAAATCGTAGCCTATAACCATATATATGTATGTTCTTCCTCGGCTTTGGGCAAATGATGGTTCCACTGGAATAGAGATGAAAAGTTTATGGCATGCTAAAGTGAAAATATTTAAAGAGGCGGGGAGATGAGACATATCAAGGTTGTTATACTTTCTGCTTGATAGATTGTTCCAGAATCCAGACACCATTTCCCATGGTGATGCTGCCCAACCCCCACCTCCAAGAGCCAATGAAAGAAGGAGGATCAAGCTTCATTTTTCACCCTTTTCCTTTTTTACTCAGTGGCGCAAGTCATTTCCAAGGACCACACCTCAGCATGGGCAGCTTCAAACCCACCACATAGGCAAGGCCGAGGGAAAAATTCTTGGTGGGTTTTATTAGCTTGGCTTAGTTATTGAATAGGATTACAGTAAAGTAGGTTACACACTGCCCTGATGCAATCCCAGTGCAGTCACATGTCTTACAACAGCAAGCAAATGCATTTGGTTACATTTGCCTTCAGTTTAACAGTATTCTTGGGTAGAACATGAATAACTTAATTACTATTGAATTGATTTGATTTGGGAACCATAAGCAATGAGGAGCTTCTATGCTTTCAATCACTGGGTATGCTCGAATGGTATAGGGAGAAATGTGGTTGTGTGGTCAGGACACAGGAAGGAGGTCTTTTCTTTTTTTCAGGATCAATAGAAATCCTGGAAGTCTTTTTAAAAGTCTTTATCTTGGTTATGAGGATAGCAGATGGCCTAGGTGAAAGTAACATGATACTTAACAGTAAGGATTTATTTCCATATCCCAGTCATGGTCAATGACTGTCCATCCATCTGTCCAACTGCCAGTTTGTGTCTTTCATATTTTAACATTTTTAGCAGTTGTTTAAAAAACACGTGTTCACTCTTTTTACAGCACATGTTACAGAAATGACACTATGATGTTAAATATTTCGTATAAACTGTCTGATAATGAAGCCACTGGTCCGTCACAGAGTAGTTGGGCGTGCACAGGGAAACCGCAGCACTCTTGTGTCCCCTCTTTGGAGTCTCGACTTTACAGTTGGAGCAAGAAATCACCTCCCCTTGTCCAAGTCCTCGTTCAAGGTATGAACAGGAAATAGAGGGAACACCACCCCCAACTCACCCCTCTGACCCCCTTACTGCACTCCCAAAGAGAAAACCTCAACACAACAGAAAAGTATGGAGCCCAAACCTGAAATATTAATAAAAAAAGAAGCTCTGACTGTGAAACACGTTTGATGTAAAACAAATAATATTGGTAACATGAGGGGCTGTGAAATAAACATTTAAGTCTAACTGCTGTTGTGAATCTTCAGTCTGTGAATTCCAACCGTTGTTTGGATTCCTCTGAGAGAGAATGTTTTATGCTTCTTTGAAAATACAAAAGACGTTGCGCACATCTGAAAACCATTAGCCCCTCAAACTGTTCGCAAGCAGTCTGAGGATTCTTTCCGCTCTCTTGGAATCTTGCTATATTGCTCTCCTTGCCTCTCTTGACTATTCATTTATTTCTGTTTCAGGCCCTTCAAACTCTGCCTTTTGCAGTTACAAGGGTTATGGCATTTCTGAACTCTCATCCAGAAGTTTTTGCTCCATGGCCCACTAAAACCAGTCTTCCAAACTCTAGCTGTAAACCTCTCTCCATCCCTCTCCCCACTGTATGTTTTAACAGTCATTTGACCATGGCCAAACGCGCTGTGCAGAGTTACAATGTGCTCGATCACTGGAGAGCAACATCACGTGTACATGGGTCCGCCTCTTCCTCCTCTGGTTCCCACAAAGCAGGGCAGGGGACATGTGAGGCAGGTCTTCCCTCCTCCTCCTCCTCCTCCTCCTCATCCTCGCCAGCCTAACCTTGCATGAAAAGAGCAATGTGTTTGTGTGCAGTTTTATGAGATCACATATTCTCATCCCCTCTGAACACTGCCATTCTTTGTCTCCACTCGTGTTATACTTTGAAGTTCCACATTCCTCTGCCACTGCATCACTGGGGCAGCACAGCTGCACAAGGCCAGGTCTTTACTGAGACGTGGAGAGCAGCGCTCCAGGTAAGGTGGGGCAAGAAATGCCTGCCTCGTAGGCAAATGATGGAAGGAAAGATGGCAGAGGAGGTAAAGGGGGAACGGTGAGATGGGAAAAGAGAAAGAAGAGAACTGGAACAGGAGGCTGGGAAACGCATATCCATTCATCTAGTCATCTATCTATCTATCTATCTATCTAGTCATCTATCTATCTATCTATCTATCTATCTATCTATCTATCTATCTATCTAGTCATCTATCTATCTATCTATCTATCTATCTAGACATCTATCTAGACATCTATCTATCTAGATATCTATCTATTTATCTATCTATCGAGACATCTATCTATCTATCTATCTGTTTATCTATCTATCTATCTAGACATCTATCTATCTATCTATATAGACATATATCTATATAGACATCTATCTATATAGATATCTATCTATCTAGACATCTATCTATCTATCTACATAGACATATATCTATATAGACATCTATCTATATAGATATTTATCTATCTAGACATCTATCTAGATACTATCTGTCTGTTTCAGTTTTCCACTTTCAGAGAGCGCATGTTCATTTGTTTGTGTTCTGATGTATGTGGTGCAGTAATCATATTTTCATCCATCCAGGAAAAAAACCCCACAAGCTGACCACAAGATTTCTAGCTGGGACCATCTCGTGACCCAGCCACACTCCACCCTGACCCCACGGGCTCCGACCACAAACCCCAAGACCATGATGACACTACGCAACCAACCGCTAATCCCTCAGCCCCGCCTTTCCACATATACAGTGTATACACACACACAGACGCCATGTATTCACACACCTCGACGCTCCCATGACCTTAAGGTTACCCTCTGCCAAAGCATACTTCAAGCTCAAGACACAGCGTGTGAATGAATCCAGTGTGGAAAATGGAAACTGTTACAGCCAGTGGTGTTTTTTGGGGGTTTCTTCCATTATTTCATCACTTTAATGTTTTTATTGCTTCATTTAACTAAAACCTATCCACTGTTGGTCCTCCAAAGGGCACTTTGAGATTGCTTTTAGAAATGAAAAGTGCTCTATAAATAAATTTTATTATTATTATTATTACTATTATCTTTCTAAGCAGATTCAAGCAACTCTTACCTAAAGTGTGAAACTTTTCCCTTTTTCATATTGTACAGTTTTTTTAACACTACACTTACTCCTAATATTTCTCATGTTGTTGTAATGCAAATCTCAATGACACATACGATCCACTGACAGCTGATTGACTAACACTAGCCTTGCAGAGACAGATCATTGTTGGGTATACAGCTTTACCACCTGTGTTACAGTAAGAGTAAGTGTCTGTGTGGAATATTTTGCTTCAGACCTGCAGTTTTTGTTCATTCATATCATCCTGCATCTTTTCTAAATGTTTTCTAAACATCTTTTCCATGCGTTTGTAAACCTTTTTTTAAGATAAAATGTATTCTTTGTATGCTCAGTGGTATATTTCACATCATGATGGAGACAACACAAAAAATCGAATTACGGAAACAAATTCAAATCTTTCATCATGAACTCCTCTGGTCCAGTCCCGCTTTCTGTGACCCACATGTGCAACGGTTCACTTTTATAGGCAGCAGTACTGTATGACTAATTCTGGCCATGAATCTCTCCCCGCTGAGAAGCTGTCATGGAAGTGATTTGACTCAATAATGTCTCTCCTGGCTGGGCTACAGTCTGAAAGCCCCAACCAGGCACGGGCTGGTCTCTCCCGCGTCTCTCTTTCAGCACTGGGGGACCAGGCATCGGCTTAAGAATTCAACTATTACACAAGCGTTGACAAAAGTACTGATCATTTTCATTTGCATACAATCGCACGCAAAGAAAAAGGGACACATTGCATTCCAATGTATCGCCCTCATATCAGTTAATGATACTGGAATCCAGCTTAGAAGTGGGATTTCAAGGGTAGCCAGGTTTTATGCATGCGTGTGTAAATGTGACAGTACGTAACTATGTGTTCATGTGAGGCCGATTCCAATCCTCGGCTGGTTTCTGTACTGGCTTGTCTTCTCTCCTCACTATGTGAGCTACAAGAGAGACCCGAAGCTCGACGCGGCTGAGCCCTCACGTTCTTGCTCCCGCAGCGCCTGGCAAATGTAATAATAATGTAGTCTGGTCCATGTAAAACAAATAGCTTGCTTTTTGTCAACGTGAGCCCATGTAGTCACCACAACTCTCACCACAAGTCTCACTAGGAACAATGTTTCTTTTCCGTGGAATAACAAGTATTAAACCCGACAATACAACTTCTTCATCTCGAAAACACATGCTCCTATTGCATGTTTGCACTTTTGAGTGTGACTAGAGCCAAACCTTTACGTCCTCTCTTCTCCTGTAATGACCACGAACGGAAAAATCGGTGACATCATGAACACACACTGCCATCGGGTCTACATACGGCTCCTCAAGCCACATGTGTTTGCCGTGGGTCGACACATGGTCTATCTGTGTGTGAGTGTTTACATGTGCGTATACAAATGCATGTACTGGTAAGAAAGAGACAGGAGACAAGTGAGAGGAAGAGCGCGAGGAGAAAGGAGGGGAAGGGGAGGGCTTGTAAAAGTATTTCCCCGGGCTCTGAAAGCACAATGCACACAGACAGTGGTGTGTTTTCACTGTAGCCAGATCACTGCATGGCGAAAAATGTGGTTCTGCTTAGAGGGGAGAGGGAGGGGCGGCAGGGAGAGAGAGGGGGGGCGGGAGAGAAAGGATATATGCACACATACACACATGCTCACACACCCGTCGGCACACACTAAAGTAAATGAGCATGAGACTCCTAGAGGATCTAATTCTTTGTTCCCATCGATCCCGGTCTTTTATGGTGTCAGTGTGAGACTGCGAGACTCCTCCAGAGCTTCTGCAGCACACCACAAATCATCCCGCACGACTCCGCTGCATGTGGAAGGCTGGTCCTAGAGCACGATGCATGTTCCCCATTAGAATGAATTGGCCTGTTCACGGAGTGAGAGGGAGTACAAACGCGTGTTTGGTTGTAGTTTTGACGTGTGCGATAGCTATCACTACTAAAGTCCAATTCAATGGGAATTTCAAATGTTGTTTCAATCATGTGGTGGCGACAAAGTGAGCACAATGTGGAAATGTTCATGTTCTCAAGTAAAATTTGAATACATCCCTTGATAATTAAATGTGGCTTTACATCAACTCTTCTCCGGAAATCCAAATCCCCGCATTCAGTTTGGTAAATTTAAATCATGCCTTAGTCCCGCACATGGTTGTAATTACACAACTTTTTAAAATCTTTGTCTTGAAAACCGGCTGAAGACATTACAACCAAAGAATCTCAGCCCCTAGGCTCATCAGATGATGTCAGGGAGGATAAATAAGACAATCTCCAGGTGGCCTTCTAGCCTACTTATTGCATAAAAATGTATTTATGACTGTGTGTATGTGTGTGTGTGTGTGTGTGTGTGTGTGTGTGTGTGTGTGCTCATCACTGACTGAGGAACCACCGGAACATTGAAAAGCTTCTTTACAGCTAGTAACAGAACAATTAGTGGTTTATTTTTAACGTCTGGTTGTTCCTTTTGTAATTGTGTTTTTATAAAGGTTTGAACTTTGATTGTTCTTAAAACCAATTAAACAAAGTGAGTGCTGTCATACTTAAAAACACTGGCACAAAGCCCGACGGGAGCACCGGCCATGAACAGCCGACATGACCAGTGATAACATAACAACCAGGGATTAGTTGACGGACCTCAGAATCCATTCATCAGGCGCAATTATCGCTCTTGCTGCATTGTCAAAAATGATAACATATCTTTGCAATGTAAATACCAAATTGCTTCTGCACCAATAACTTCAGACAACTTCTCCTAACAGCGGTGTGAGTGTGTGAGTATCACATAGTCAGCAATAAGTGAGGGTTAGGGGACAGCACCCAGGCTGTTCAACTATCCGACAAGTAGCTCTGTTGGAGGTACATATATCAAGTAAAAATGTTGCACCACTATTTGCACCAAAGACATTATCTGGCTTGCTATTAGACCGAGCTATAGCTATTTTCAGACATAAAAAACAGAAAAATTTTACAAGGGGGCTGGGAGGAGGCAACATTTGTTCTCACATACAGAGACTCCGGAGAAGTTCAGGAAAATGTCATGAAAAAAAACCCTGTAAGATGTTGTCTCATCATGTAGAAAGTACACAAGGGTCAGAGTCAAACTCTTTTATGGAGTTTAAGTATATGATTAGGTCAAAATAGTAGCATAGTAGATGTAGTAGCACCTCTACGCCGTGTTGCTCAGGCCACAAATGAACCTCCTTTGCGGAGCCACACGGAACCCTTCTCGTTGACGGTGGTGAAATCAGCACAGTGGGCCGCGGCATCTGAGATGTGCTCAGCTGTCCTCACCAATATACCACCCAGATGGCCACTCTCTCAATGTTAACTTCCTATCAGCACTTGTGGCAACAAAGCACAAGGATGTGTCAATCACAAGCACCAGCGGGCTGAGGCAGTAAATAGCCGGGACTATTTGAATAGCAAGATGATTTGAGGGAGTAACTGACTGTTTGTTCTTTGCCGTGAACTTCATTTATGAAATGAGTGTGATCGGTGGGTATAATCACGGTGATGGCAACTGATCCCAATCAAAATGGGATCATTTGACTCCAACCACGCGCCACCGTGACGTCCCCACCTTTTCAATGGATACTGTTAATTCGCCATGGTCGGCTCATTTTCCGCAGCCTGGCGTTAATGCAAATGCTGCTCAGCGACCATCAAAGATCATTGACTGTGGGGAGACTCCTATGTCATCACCCAGGTAGTTTGACGGAGTGTGTGTGTGTGTTTTGCCCTTCTTCTTCTTGTGCAGAGTGATGATAGTGAGGCCATGTTGGCCACAGTGTGGGGATCTAGCTGCTTGGCCCCTGTTATAACAACTCCAGGAGTCTTGAGGAATGTGGGTTTGTCCTGCAGTCCGTTACTACCCCCTCTCCCTCTGTGTCCCCTCCCCTCTCCCAAACAGGGCAATTCCCTAACTTTTCTCTTTTTCTCACAAGGCTATAGTTAAATATTCCATCCTGGAGCACATATCCCGTCTCAAAATTCCGACTGTGGGCTCCTCGACGCCAAGGCACTCCGACTGTCGCAAGGTATTGTGCGCATTGCTGATCTCTGACAAGAGAACAGTCAAATGATCAACTGCTCTGATGGTGACTGTTGTTTGCCATTATCTCCTTCATGCATGTCCGATGAACGATGAGTCCAACTGCAAGTTTAAGATGCAGAAAAAAGGGGGATGACGAATTTAACACTTGCTCCCAAGCGCGCAAATTGTGCACGCTTTTGTTTTTTTAACCGGCTTTCTTGGACACTGCGTGGAAAAGAAAAAAAAGAAAAGAAAAGAAAGATGCCGACAATCCACAGACGGCTCGGTCTCTCGCCCTGCAGAAGTCCTCAGTTTGGGATGTGCACTTTTCCAAGCGAGTAAAGTGGAATTTAAAAAAAAAAAAGAAAAAAAAAGTGCACTTACCCATTTGAGCCTGCGGTAATAAGTCGTGTTTCGGCGCACAGGGGCCGACGCTGCGTCGCTCGTCCATTCAGAAAGATGCGGTGACACACGCACGGTTTGTTCCCGTGCTGCAACACTGAGGGGGGGAAAAAAACAACGCTTTGGTCTTTTTGGTCAACTTGCAGCTGACAACTCAATGTACCGGACCAGACTTCTCGAGTGCACTCGGAGTGTGTCTGTGGTTGAATCGACTATGAACTCATTCAACTGTGACATTACTCTTAGTCCTATTCCTAAAGTGTGCTTTGATATGATTTACTTCTCCAACCAGTGTGCTGCTGTGATCAACGTTTGTCATATTATATGGGTTCCGGTGTGTAGATGATTTATGGACATGGCAGGCTGGGTGCTCTACCTGCCTCACTTCGACACCATGACTTAGGAGAAGGCAGAGCTCCCACTCCTTGACTGATCAGGCCTTTCTTTTGTTCAGCACTGATCCCGCCTCCACCCAGCAGCTACGTCCATAGATATTGGTTTGTTGTTGTGTTTGAATGGGAAAATGTTCTTATTTAAATTGAAATGGTCTTCGAGGGAAGAAGGGATGCATGTTGCAATATACAATTGATAGGATGTATCAAGGCCACAGAAGAGTAGTTTCTCCAGTCAAGGGGAAAATGTGACTTATGGAATAATTATGGATAATTATATTCACATATGAATATTTCTTTAAATGTATCTCTCCCTGTCTGGTCTATGGGTGTCTCCCTTCTTCTCTGCACGCTCGAGTGAGTTCGCTGCTCATCTCTCCCATTTCCCGTTAAAAGTCATCCGAGTCAGTGGGCCGTATTTCTTCTCTTTTTCTTTCTTTGTCCAGCCCAGATAGTGTGGTGGGACCCATGGCTGGAGGGCTGGAGGCTGGGTCTGCTGAGGTTATATATCACCAGGGGCCCACAGTTCACTCTTAAACCTGTGGTCTGTAATGAGGTGGAGAAGAGAAAATAAATCTCATGGCTGTCCAATCCAGCTGGACTCCTTGGGTGTTTTTCGATATAATATACGCTAATGCAGTTAGGACAGGCTAGTGAGACTGTGGTATTTGCTTTGTGGGGTTAGAGAATCTGAAATAATTTGATTCAGACATCCATATTGTATATTACATGACCATGGGGGTGATTACATTTTGGTTTTTATGTGGATGAGTAATTAATATTTGGGAAATTCAATGGAAAGAGAGAGTCGTTTGAGCTAATTGATCATCTGTACATCACCATTTAACACTTACCTAACTGTTACCTCTGTCCTTTTGACCAGCCTCCCCGTGGTCCGTCTCTCTGGCTCCCTCTAGGCGCATGGCTATGATTTAGGCCAGTAATTCCAAACTTTTTTTTGACATGTGCCCCCTTTAAATCAAAGCAATGTCCACTAATGACTCCTAGTCTGCTTATATGACTAATATGACGTATTTGCACACTGAAAATGAACATTAGAGGAAGGTCAGAACAAGATAAATATAAATTGTGCATCTCATGACCCGTGGGATTTATAGTACGACCTTTTTTTTCCCCCGAGTATGGGAACGACTGATGTAGGAGAATACTTTAGGATGACTGATGGATGGTTGCGTGGAAAGGAGAAACTTGTTTGTCGGGCAGTAACTGTGCTGGATCATAGACACTGAGCATGTCTTTCTAATCAGTTCATGACAGTTTTTCTCTATTCTACAGTAAATACTTACAGTATTTGGTGTCTGTGCAGTGATAAACCACTTATGAGACTGCTTTGAAGCGAAGTATAGTGAAAACAGATCGCTGGAAGTTAGGATTTAAGTGTCTCTTCAATTTTCTAGCTTGTTCTTCTTTATTCACCAGCAGCTCATGTGTTTTCTCTTTTCTCAATATAACCACCAGTGGCACTGTCTTTTTCACAAGGTTTTCAAGGTTGGAATTAAACTTGTGAGGGTGATTTGAGCTGCATAACAAGGGTGAAATTGATTCGATGTGGTAGATCAATGATTTCCAACCAGAGGTTCTCTTGCCCAGGAGGTACATCTGTGGGTTCCAGGAGGTTTTTGGAAAACTCTACTTTTCCTAACTAGCTATCCTTATCAACCTGAGTGTGTCAGTTAACACATTGCATGTTTCGATATCGAATGCTGGAAGTATAGGTAATAAAGACATAAGTTAAAATAGTTAAAATAATGGGTAAGTAGTTAAAATACTATTGTTTGCTAAAAGTAATGGACCAACAGCTGAAATTCATGTTTGTCTTAGCTTGTCTCTTCTTTCTTCCTCTGTGTAGCCCCTGCTCCGGTTCGCACACCAGGACTGGATCCAGGTCTAGATCCCTCCGCTCAGCCTGGGTCCGTACGCAGAACAGAGAGCCAGAGAGTGAGTGGTGACAAAGAGGCGCTGTGGTTGGAGGGATAGCCAGACGGACCAATGGGATCGGGGAATCTGGCACAGATGCTGCTGGGATGGGCGGCGGTGTGTCTTGCAGCGGCCCATGTGGCAAGCGAACAAACTGGGACTGGACCGCTCCAAGCTAGCCGCCTAACCAGCACCGTGGACCAGAGAGAGGTGCAGCGGGTTCGACGCCGAGGCCAGGAGACACTGAGAGGGTAAGGGTGAAAGTCTACGTGTGCGTCACTGTCTTTGTCAAAACCCAAACAGGCAGCAATGCGTAATGACGCGTTGAATTGATTTGGTTCATATTACACAAGAAGAGGGCTGAAATGAAAAGAAGTGCGTTCACTTTGGTTTTGCATACGCAACTCAGAGTATTTGTTGCTCTATCCAGAGAGCGTTTAAAATATAAACGACTTTCCCCACTCTGCTTTCCTGGCAGCTCGCTTTCAACTGCTGTGCTCTCTGGGCCGAAGCCAAGCTCGCCTTATACCAAATTATGCCGCTGAATACTACCACATTGTTTTCACAAAAACAGCACATGTTCAACCTTAACAGGCTGCTCGCCACACTGAAATCTCCAAGTCTGTTTACGCCAATTTGACATTTTCATGGGAAAGGGAGGGGGGAAAGAGCGTCTTTCTGTACATCTCATGGAGGGATGATGAGAGAAAAGCATGACCCAAATTCCCCCGAGTGCATTAGTTAAAGTGGAGAAAGTAGTTCGGGACTGCTGTGGGGGAGATTGTTGGCCACGTGTTTCAAGTTGTGATGTGTGTGTGTGGGTATATGAACATACGTGTATGCGTGTGTATGTTTTTAAAGGTGTTGTTTATTTGAGTGACCGTATGTGGGGAGTATTCAGTGAAATGAAATACAGGGATCACATCACCTCTCACCAGCTGCAACCCCCCCCCGTCCCCTCTCTCTCCTGCAGTCCATCTCCTCCACTAAACACCACAAATGTGGGTGTGGGATGTATGTCAGTGTTGCAAAGACTTTTCACTGTATATTTCGCCAAAAACAAAAGATGTTTTGTTGGGGCCCGTTTTCGGTGTCAGCATCAGTTATTCCAATCATACTCCCATCTGTCCCAGCTTATGGTTCCCCCCAGTGCCAAGCCACAGGAAATGAGGTATTCGTATCACCCGAGGGGGGTATGAAAAGGGGCATTTGTTTCACTGCTGTAGGTGACAAAGCAGCCGAAGGAATAACAGAGTACAGGAAAGGGTATGAAAGAAAGGAGCGCACTCAAGGAAATGAGATGAAAGAGAGGAAAAGGAAATTTGGAGCAAGTGTGATAACCAAACTCTGTGAATTGTATTCAGTTGAGGCTTATTAATAACGCATGATATAGACGGCATAGAGTCGAGGACTGGTGTTTTCTCTAAAAACATGTTCAGCAAGGGTTCCCGCTGCGTCCCTGCTGAAATAGATTTGGCTTTCTTCTCACTCATTTTGGGTAATATGGAAAGCATTTGTCCATGTTGAATAAAGTAAATAGGACTCATGTAGACATATTCTAAAGAAGATGTCTAATAGAAAAGACAGAGTGAGCATGGTTGTCTTTTATTTGAACTTGACGTGCAGGCATAAATGGGAGCAGGGTATTGTTTTCACCCGTCTGTGTGTGTGTGTGTGTGTGTGTGTGTGTGTGTGTGTGTGTGTGTGTGTGTGTGTGTGTGTGTGTGCGGGGACAAAATAAGTCAAAAAAACATGGACAGATTTTCACCAAACTTGGTGGGGATATTACTTGGGAGGGTATCTCCAGATGGTTAACTTTTGGAGTTGATTGGTTGGGGGGGTGGGTGGGGAGGCGCGCCCCCCCCCACACACACACAGGGTATTCCTTGCCCCACCAACCGTAATGTCCACTGCACTGTTTACAGCCACCATTACCCTGTCGGCCGCATCATCCGTTCACTGAACCACAAATGAGGCGACTGGCGTTGAACTCACTACATCAAATACATGATCTGACCCTACAGCAATTCACATTCACTTTTTTTTTCTAGCAGACAGTGAGCGGCCAGGGGAGAGAGTAAAGAGAAACCAGGAGACTTTTGCGCAATAGCGTATTATTCCCATCGAATAGTGAGTGGTTTCATGAGAACAAGTAACAAAAGCCTGCAGACTTTTTCCATTACATTGTTAAGTTCTGGAAACACCACCGTGTTAGGAGTGAAATGCCCATACAGTGATAGTTCTGTGTACTGAAGTAAATAGGTGATGAGATTACACAGCATCCATCTTTGAAAATCTGTGTATGTTATGGCTTACAAGCTCTGCTTGCACGAGTTACTTGACAAAATGTTGGATATCCTTTTGATTATTTTTTATTGGATTTCTAGGTGTTGCCTGGTAACTGTCACTCAAACTGTTGCGAGACTTTAAAGAACCTCCCATGGGCTGTTGCAAGCTGGCCAGAGCAAACAGGCCTAATGGGTTGAATTTGTTTTCAGTTACCGTGTGAGTGTCGCTGGCTGAAAACAATCTCAGTTCATCTGAAATCGGGGAAAATTAGTCATCTAACCACCTCTGTCCAGAGGCTTCAGGGTGAAGAAATCCTGTTCATCAATCCTGTGATGAGTTAGTAAGTGTTCTGGTGTTCTGGCTGTCGATAAGCCTATTTGAAGTGTGGGCCAAATCCTTTCTCACACAGGAGTCTGTGAATTTTACTAAAACTCATTCACGGCAACAAGCTGAAATACATGCAGACCCATGCGTGTGTCTTACCATAGTGCTTTCACCTAAGAGTTGCTCCAATCACAGCGGACTGTCAGTAACTCCGTTTGGGTTTCACAGATTCTCTGTGTGGGATACGGAGGGAGGTTAGTATAATGATGTGCCATTACACTGGCCTTGGGCTGTGGTGTAGTGTTTATTTGCTGGCTAGAGTTCCATATCCCCTGGTCTGTCTCTGGTAGTGCCTGGTCTTATGCTGACTGACTCTGATTTATTGGCTCCCACACTACAAGCTGGCATCAGTCCACTCAAGGGCAGCATCTGATCAGAGTTTAGCCCGGGTGGCTGGCTGGCTCGGCTGCTTTACTCGATGGATGATTGACTGTCTGGTTGGTAGACAAGGAGGAGGAAAGTGTGAGGCAGAGGCGGCGGGTTTCTGCTTTTGATCTCTTTCACTTTCTTTCTAATGAATCTAAGAGTTGAGCGTTCGTAGTTTAATCAAATCTCTAGCATTGGAGAATCCGGCCAAGTATTTTCTCTCTTGGTTGGAGCCACCCACCCTATTAACTTGGCTTAGCCCTACCCAGCTCTGCTACAGAGGCATTTTTGGATGCTGGCTAGCTTGGCTGACAGTCAGACCCAAAGGAGAGAATCACATTCACTTACTCAAGTCCCTTCCAGTTTAATGTCAATATCACCCCCATGGCCTGGATAGGATCCTCTATTTATAGTCTGCCTTGGCGTGTGCCTAATTTAAGAGGGAAAAGCATTTTCCCATTTTGGATGTGACAGGACAAACCTCCTTTCCCCAGGGTGTTTCGAGGACAGGGAAAGGAATAAAGACCCGCAAAATAGCTCGAAAGGAATTTATATTTGGGATGCGTGAACAATTGCCAGCTTCTCTCTCTGTTTTATGTGCATTAGGTTCCATTTTAGGTTTTTATGTGTCTGCACTTTATACTTACTGTACGCGCAGGATAAGACCGAGCTGTAAAGGCAGGATTATCTGGGACCACTGATTGGCATGTGGTCTGCGAATAAAGTGGTTTCTGTTTAATGTCAGAGTGTATAAAAAAGATTTTGCCACCGGTTTGCTTCCCACATGTGACGTTGCCACACACATTGACACACGCACACAAAAACAAACACATGCATTCACACAAACATTAAGGCATTGCATCAGCTAATATACGTGCAGAGCTGTGTTGAATTTGCAAGTATTTCTATAATTTCTATAATATAAGAGTTAAGAAAGGTTTTGAATTTAATGACATTTATTTTTTTATGGAAAAGAACAATAATCAAACATCTCCTCTGGGGTTTGCATGGTAGGCCACAGTTTAAGTTAATATAATATAGAACTTAATCTCCTGTTGTCTCTCAGCCAGACGAGTCATCACAACAAACACAGCCAATTCCCTTCTCCGCTACACTGCCAACAATCTCTCACTCTTTCTCTCTTCATCTGTTCCTCAATTCAATTCACTTTCAATTCTTTAGTGGCAGAAGTTTAGCAGGACAGTTATGCCAAGACAGGAAAGTACCCACTGTGTCTCATCTCTCTAACTATCATGGTTGGGTCTGGTTGCTGTCCTCGATTAGGATTTAACCGTTAACAAAAAGCAAAAATCACAAACTTATTTTCAATGTAACGGTCTTTATTTTCATGAAGCTCCTTTTTCCTTCCCCTTCTTCTGTTCTGCATTTTCCCCTTTATTTTTTCATTTTCCCTTAATTTCCCCTCATGTTTGCTTCCTCTCGACTTTCTGGCCCTGCTTTCTTTCATTGTTTTCTTCAACTGCACTGAAAGCATGGGAAGCTTACAAACAGCATACAGATATTACATTCTAACCCGTCAGTTAGGCAAAATATGACTTTTCTTCATGATGAAAACTTTGACATTTGACACCTTTAAATAGTTTACCACTAATTCTAGTTTACTTCTAATTCGATTAAAACTTACAGCAGAACCCCAACGAGTTGTGGTAATGTCTATCCATTACTCTCATCGCCGCCTGTAGATTACACACCACATTCCTTTATGATCCCCCTCTCTTCGAGCAGCAGGCCGAGGTATTGCTAGAGGCGGCAGTAAGTAAAAGGGTTCCTGAGGGGGGGTTGGATACCAGGCAGATGACCGTTGACCGTTGACCATTTCCACACGCACACACACACACATACATGGACACAGACACCTGACCTGAAGCCCGGCAACTGTGAACTTCTGGTCTGTGTCTTGATGGAAACAGACTGTCCGCAGTCATTTTCCATGCCTGCCCAGCTCTGCCCTTCCTTGTAGGTCAGTGCCTCTGCTGCTCTGAACTGCCTTCACCTTTGACCCTGTGGATTCCTGCACGGGAAGAGGACCCTCAGGCTACAGCCTCCTAACAGTCTTGCTGATTTAGCATTTTTCTAATTTTATAACCAACACAAACCACAAATAACTCAGTACTTTACATAGGAATGTACTGAGTTGGTTTCTCATTTAATCAATTCATAGTTTGGTCTAAGATGGCAGCAAATAGTGAAAAATACAGTAAAGATTATATTCGACCTGCTTTGGTCTACTCCAAAAATCTTACAGTATCCGTTTTTCCTCCATTCTTCACATTTCCGCTGGCATAGAGGTGGTAGCCATTTTCCTTTTATTACTATTAATGGCAGTTAACGAGCAATCCACGGGCCAGGAGGCCACTTCAAAGGGTGCGACATGGCCACAGAAGAGTTAATCTCCTTTAGATTGAGCCTGAGAACAGTAGGACATTTCAATATTGAGGAAAACCCCTGGGGCTTAAACCTCTTTTTTTTTCACGGCTGTCTTTCATTCCGTTTTACTTCAGTTCACCCGCTAAAGCCTCCTCTCTGTGATAGAAGAGGGAAAGAGCGAGGGAGAGAGGGAGGAAGAATAACAAACCAGAGCACCTCAGGGTCAGACCCGTATAATCCTCCATATATTGACATCGCCCAGGACTGTAACAGTGGAAAATCTCTGACGCTTAGTGGAGGAATAGATCAGGAAAAAATTAGGCTCATTAAGTGTTGGAATGCCGATGTCCCGCTATATGCATTTCTTATGTTTTTTTCATAGCCGTGTCTGTTTGCCCCAGAAATTCAGCCCCCACCAAGGGTCGGGCCTCTTCTCGCTAATGCTGCTCTCTCCTTCGTTTCCATATCATCTGTTTTCTTCTCCCACTCCTCCTCCCGCTTCTTCCTCTTCTCAACATAAACCTGTTTTGCTTTCCCTCCCACTGATCTCCTGTTCCTTTCCCACCGTCCTGTTTTCCCTTCTCCTAACTGCCATTCCTCTCACTGCCTATCTCACTTTCTCTTCAAAGCCAACCCTCACGTTTCAGTTTCTGGAATAGTCCCAAAGAATCCACTGCTTTTTGTCGTTTCTCCTGTGTCTGTTTTAGTTTTCCCCTCTTCGTGTGACCGCTAATTCTGCCTACATAAATATCTCTTGTCTGCTTGCCCACCTGTTGTCTGTCTCCCTGTCCCCCCTCCATGCCATCTGGTAATGTGTTTGGAGGTGTGCCCTGTTATTCATCCATCAGAGATTCAAACCCCAGCTGTCATCTCCCTGGTGACGGCCTGGGGTTACTACGGATACTGTCTGGTGAGGAGGAAGGAAGGTCATCTGTTTCACGCAGGAGGAACTTGAGAAGTTCATCAGAGCAAACATTATTATAACACTTAAGCTCTGGTCTTCTAATCTTCTTGTTTTGGCTGCACATCCAACCAAAAACTCATTGCTGTTGTTTTCTGTTGGGCGACAAAACTGCTTTGGTTTCACTGCATCAATAAAACAACCAATTAATCAGTTAGATAGTCTATATTTGATAATGGATTAATTGATTCATTATTCCTATTTTTTGTAAATGTGGTGGACCAGTATCTTCTCAGAGTCTCTGTTGGTGTCCCAGAGCACCAGGTCCCAAGAAACAGTCTGGTAAATAACTAAATAAATTCTGACATAACTTTATAATTTGGACTAATAAGTTGACAGAATAAGCGAGGTACAGACTTCACTTCGACCACTGATTATGATTTAGATCAATGACTAACTGATTAAGAATTACTAATAAGCCAGCAAGTTGCGTGACTTGAATGAAAATGACAGTTTTAGTTGATAAAGCTATGAAAAGTGACTCTCTGTGACTCAGACACGGCTTTGAAAAAATATCTCAGAAGATGTCATCAGGATTATTGATATTTGACAGAAAACATCCGCTTTAAATTGGGGACATTCACGGGAGAAGAATAAATTCAGTTACAAATTCGCAGTTGTGTTGCATTGTGGGAAATATGTAATCCAATTTTCTCATACTAGGGGTGTAAAAAATATCCCAGAATATCCCAGTTTCTGCCAAACTAGTTTTGCCTTTAAAAAAAAAATGTTGTTTGTTAGGTTGTTTTCTGAGTTTACTAGTTGTGGGTCAGCATCAGAAAACTCAGGGTCTTTTTGTCCTTGGGGCTGAAATTGTCCAGTCTTAGATGTGATCCCTGTGGCAAATGACTTTGCCATGAGCATCTCTATTACGCCTATTTCCAATTTACCAAGATGTGTTCCCTCCGTTCTTGGTCATGCCAGCAGTAAATGCAAACAACAGACCAGCAGCACCGATGACCACAGATGTGTCCCAGATTACACATTCTGAGAGGTCACTAAGGATATCATTAGTACAACCACATATTTGGAATCCCTTCAGCTTGTTAAACAGCTTCATGAAACGTCTTGGGATATTTCACTTGAGTGCACACAAATGACTCACACTTCCTTGTACTATGTGGATTTGGGTTTTTGGGATTGATGCATGTTGGTATTTCTCCTCCACTTCTAAATAAAATGAGCTAAATAAAGCAGGGGTGCAATTATTCGTGGATGATTAAAAAACTGAAGGTTACTCTGCATTAGATTGGCAGGCAGCTCCAGACCACTTTAGTACCACTCCATGTTTATGTGTGGGCGAGCAGAGCTTGTCATCTCTAATGTGGTTTAGCCATTTCCTGAGAGTAAAACTTTGTGGCCAACCTGTCAGGCCGGTCGAGCACTCCGTACACGGTTATGGCTCTTATGTCTGTCAGACAGGGTCAAAGTTCACTGCAGGCCCTCAGGCACTCAGAATCAGAGCTGTAAGTGAGGGGTGGGCAGCAATGGGGATCCCTGGATATTTGCTAGAGAACAGGACAGTCAAGCATGGAATTTGGGAGAAAGGGGGACTGTCCTTCTAATTTTAAATTCAGCCTTAAATTAAAACAAAATGCTATTCCTCATGTTGTAGGCCCCTCGCACTTCCTCCCCTTCCTCGCCTCTGTGAAAATACCTCCATCCATCACTCGAGGGGGCTTTGTATCAAAGTTTGTTATGTTTATTCTGAAAGCAGAGGCTGCGCAGGTCTTGGGCAGCTCAGAAAGTCATAACTTGGTGTATTTGTTTTGGGGTTTTTACTAAAATATGTTTGGGAGGTCTGGGCGCTTAGTGAGTTTGTTTGTTCTTTCTGTTTGTCTCTGTCAGGCCCAATGTGTGTGGCTCTCGCTTCCATTCATACTGCTGCCCCGGCTGGAAGACTCTGCCAGGAGGGAACCAGTGTATTGTTCGTAAGTTCCTCCAGCCTTAAATCCTATACCGATACCACAAAGCCCCAATGGGTAAAGATAACAAATGGGCGTGGGGCAATTCTGCTGACGTCAGTAACAACAACCCCTTTCCCCTCTTCTTCTCTTCTCTCCAGCAATCTGCAGGAATTCATGTGGCGATGGCTTCTGCTCCAGACCCAACATGTGTACCTGCTCGAATGGCCAGCTCTCTCCCAGCTGTGGAGCAGGAGCAGGAGGTCAGTACTTCATCGCTCACACACACACACACACACACACACACACACACACACACACACACACGTAGACGCGCACCCCCGGTTCCAGTACTGGTGCTAAACTAAGCTTACCTTCTGCTGGCTGTAGCCTTTGGGCTAGTCATCGCCATATCAGATTCTACCCTGTGTGCAAGGATTGTCAGAATAATCCCGCTAAGTGGCCCAAACTACGAACCAAATGATGTTGCCTGTACACTGAATAGTTACAGCTCCTACACGTTCGAGTGCGCTGCTACTCTCCAGAGGTAATGGTTCCACCCTTCTCTCATGGGAGCCAGAATCGTCCTGCAGCCAATGTAATAGTGGTAAAAAGAGCACACGGCCTGCGCTGCAGCCTGCAGGTCACAGGGTTTGTCAGGATTAAAGCAGAGAGTCTGGCTGCCCAGGCTCAGTCTGCTGGGCTGAGTTACAGACCACTCAGGATGTGTGTGTGTGTGTGTGTGTGTGTGTGTGTGTGTGTGTGTGTGTGTGTGTGTGTGTGTGTGTGTGTGAGCAAGCAGAGTGTGTGAAATCACGCTTGTCTGAGTGAGATTACTGCAGTGTCTGCAGGTTTAAATATGAAGTTAGTATGTGCAGGACATGCTAAAAACATTGTCACTAAGCACCACTTGGGGAGCATGTAAAGTGTGTGTACGTGTGTGTGTGTGTGTGTTTGCGTGTGTGTTAAGTAGCATGCAGTGTGTTCAGCTTCACGACTTCAGTAAGCCAAAGTCAGCTCGTCAGTCATGCCCGGACCCTGCCAGACGCTTTACACATGCTCACATTCCATTGAGCTCGCTAACACACAAATTTTCCTTTGCACAACTGTACACGCAGACAGACACACACAGACACACTGTAGATGGACAGAAAAAAACACACATGCATGCACATGCACAGTGAACATCAGTTGGCTCTGACCCAGAGTTGTAAAGAAAAAAGGGATCTGTCCCAGCCAAGTAAGGACGACCCTCAGAGGAAGAGCACACAGGGTGGGGTGGAGAAAAACAGCCTCTGACCTGCATGGCAGGATACGCAAAGTTCTCCTGCAGAGTCAGTGCTTTGGTAAGAGTCATGCTCCTCGGAGACCGGGACGGTGCGAGAAAAGTTGAAGCGATAGTGAGAGGGCTTTGCAGAGGTGGGACCAATCTGATTGTCACACTCTGTGACTCTCAGCTTTCCTCAGCTGGGATTCATGGTGACTTTTCAACTTGGCTGTAAAGAGGCAGGGAGGGAAGATACTGAAGGATCTGTTTAATCCTACATCTCATTAGTAGTCTGGACAAATGCTTTCTGATGGTCTGAAAGACTGTCAGTTTAGTGAATGTCACGTTTAAATGGCTTTAAGAACCGAGTCAATCATTGGTTTTAAAGATAAAAACGATAACCTTACCTATAAGAAATATCTGTAAATTGACTCGTGATCTTATGTTGAGCTGCTTCTCAACCACTCAGACTGTCGTGGCGGGAAGTTTCGAATGACCTTTGCTCCATTTAATGTTTGGTCACAACAAGATGGTTTTTTTTCGAAGATCCACTGAGCAATACTGTCACTGTTTTTTGGGTGTTGAACAAATTGCTACATTGAAAATTGTTTTCACAACATTAGCTGTCTCCGAGGCTTCAGGCCAAGCCAAGAGCAGGCAAACACACCTCGTCGTAGATCTTGTCTTCTCTTTTAATAGGATAATTTAATGCAGCTGGAGCCAGATTGCAGCTCATTGGAGATCCGTTTGGAAACGCCAATTTCCTCTGTCTTAATTATACAGCCTGATTCTAGCACCCTGGTTCACTGGGTTATAGATAGCATCTTTATGTCCCACGTCTTGCCTTTGGAATGCAGAGGTTTGGATAAATCAGCAACAGATTTGTGATTTTCTCCTGGAATCCTTTCTGAATGCCAATGAATAATATAAACATCTGTTTCTGTGGATGGCCGAGCAGACATTTCGAGATGTACGCATCCCCAGAAATAAAATAAATAGGACTTTTTTTGCAAAGCCAAGGTCACTGTGTAATGGCATGAATCATTTAACTCGTAACCTTCAGACACGTGTCACCCCCCAGACAACAAGGGTAAGTATTGTAAGTCACCCCTGTAAGGAACCCACGGACAGTTTAGAGCACAGCAGCTGTGCAGAAGATTGTATAAGGTCGTCTTTATAACCCCGTCTTCCTATAACCATAATTACGAAATCATTACCACGGATGTTCTTGCCCTGATGCTGAGAAACAGCTGTCGGCAGATGGACTTCGGCTTCCACCTGTGAATCATGGGGAAGCAGAGAGGGCCGTTTTAATTATAAGCCAAGCTGCTTTAACTTTTACTGCAAAAAAAAATTCTGAAATGAAAAGAAATGTTTTCGTGTGAATGTCAACCTGGTTTGACAGCATCTCATGCAGCTTCTTTTTTTTTTGTTCCATCACCCGACTAATCCTGAAACTGCAGCGGACTTGTCCCTGGTCCCAGGGTGTGTGTAAATCAGGACAAATCCCAGCCATGAAGCTCCTCAGCTTTCCATCATGCACGTGCACCCATACACACACTCAACACACAAACCTGCACTTCCTGTGTTTCGCAGTCTCTCGTAAAAAACACCCAGATGTGAGCAGCTCACCGACGACACTACCAGAATACAGAGGTGCATTGTGGTGCCGCACAGCTAAACCCAATTCCTTTTGCTCAGTACGTGGAAGACACACACACACACACACACACACACACACACACATCCTGTTGCTCTGCACATGCAACTTTCCAGGCGCAGGTCATTGGGGCAAACCATCTCTCTCCACCTGCGGGGGTGGAGTGCTGCGGGAAGGGGGAGTGAGGGGTGAAGTCAGCCAGTGAGATCATCCTCTTCTGTCTCCAAATGTGCTTGTGTGCTTCCTCCTCTTCCTCCTCCTCCTCCTCTGTCTCCCATCTAGTTCCTGTTACAGAGAAAAGAAAACACATGACATGAACTGAATCTCTTCTCTCCAAAGTGTCATCTTCTCAGCTCCTATCCCATCATCCTCTATTCCTGAGGGCAGAGATGACTGCATGTGGACAGAGAGACTCATACTGCAAAGTCTCTTCCCCCATCAACCTTAGCCAAACTCTTTCCCCATACTTTCCCCTTCCTTGACCTATTTAGAAATATGTCTTTGTGGGGAGGGGGACTTGTTGAAAAATTAATGTGCTTACCCAAGATGCCCTCAGCTTTGGGGGAGTCTTGGTTACTGCACGATCCAAGGTTTGTTCCATGAAGAGGGAAATCTGTAATTACTCTCTGAAATCATTTTTCTTTTATGTTTCACATGACTGCCCCCTTTGTTGGCCTGAGTGAAGAGGAGAGGGCGTAAAAAAGAGTGTACAGCGTTAATCTCCTGTCTTGAACAGAGCTGAGGTTGAAACCTGAGAGGAAGACCTGACTGATCCCTCATGAGACTGAATGAGAAGAGAGAGAGAGCGAGAACTTTAGTACTCTAACCTATGAACATGGCGTGCCCCAGAGTCCCAAACTATTTGCTGTAATCGATTACCATATGTTGTCATGAGATTTTCTGCCAAATCTGTACAAAGACTCTGCCAAGTGTTGCACACGAGAAAGTTGAGTGGAAATTCTTCGATACTCAAGACGCATGAAATATATGGAGGGATGAAAGCTTTGTTGACAGTCTTTGTGAATTATATCTCTGTCTTTTATTTGCTGAAACGGCACAGGGTCCACACGTTGCGTGCTATTGTGCTTTGACTCATGTAACCGAAGTCTACGCTGTAGCTGCCAGTAGGTTGGCGTGCGGCATCAGTGGCGAGCATGTTTACTCGCTGTGACTCACACAAGTCATATTTAGTGTGTTAAGGCACAGTCAGATTAAGTGGGTGAATTATAGTGGCGCAAAATGCCTCTTGTTGGCAAAGTGTGCAAACACAGAAAGTGTCATTAGAACAACTCAGCTATGGCGGAAGCCCGGTCATTTCCCCTCTGCTGCGCAGCTCTGCAGGCCAGCAATGTTAAAGTGGGAAAGAGACATAAACAGACAGATGAGAGAGAGCGAGAGCAGATAGAGAGAGAGAGAGAGGAAATTAATGTTGAACTAGCTATTAAGATATAGACAGAAGAGCATGAAAGGCACTGAGGGAATAAGGAAAAGTGGAGGAAGGAAGTAAAATAAAAGCACAGGGTAAAGGACAATAAAATATCCACTCGAGCCTGGGGGAAAAATAAAAACAGGATGCAGGGAGAGAATTCAGTCTGCTCCCATTCAGCACCATAGCTGTCTTCTCTCCTCTTCTGCACGGTGAGAGGCTGACCCAGCAGAAAGCTGCCTGTTGGCCAGGAGGACCAGTTCGTTTGTCGTATGGAAGCCGCAGCTACGCGTTTAACACCGCACATCTCACAATGGTCCTGTTTCATATTATAATACCTAATACCATTTTAGCTATTCTGGTCCGTTTACCCACCATTCAAAATTACACGCTTTCTCCTTCTCCTCTGCATCCTGCTTTGTTTGTGTTACCCCCCCCCCCCCACACACACACACACCCCCCCACACACACACACACACACCCACCCACACCCCCCAGCCCAGTTTCCCTCTCCTCTCAGCAAATTCCTGAATGACTGACTGACTGCAGCATACAGCTGGCTCGACTTATTGCCCACTCCCCGTCTGCTTGATTAGCTCTGGTTTTGTGGCCTGGGGGCCTTTGAGCCTTGTCTGCAGAAACAAAGATGTTTTCTGAGTGTAAAGAGGTTCTTTAAAGTGGCCAACGTCCTTGATTTCTCAATTCTCTGATGTTTAATGTCCTTTATGACTGGTTAAGAATTTAATGAAGGAACCTACTGTACCAGGCAATCAATTCATACACCCTCATTTCATAAAAAGTGCAAAAAATTTGTGATGATGTCCAATGGTAAATAATCATTTTTTTCATGTTCCTCTTTAACTGTGATAATGCTGCAGCCTGTGTTTTTTGGAAATAGGAGGAAGTTAAGGTCTGACGTTCATTTTCAAAGTGCATCTGTTCCCGTTCATCTTTCCTTCTCATTTTGTGCCCTTTCCACAACCCAACTCTCCAGCCTCGTTTACCCCTTCTCTATTTTTTGTCTCCTCCAGTTCAGTCCTGTAACATCAGGTGTATGAATGGAGGCAGCTGCGCGGAGGACTCTTGCTCCTGCTCCAAGGGCTACACCGGCAGCCACTGTGGACAGCGTGAGTGAAAGCTTTCTTCATATTTCTCTCTTTATGTTTGGACCTCAGCCGCACATTAAAACGTTTCAAGTCTTTTCTAACTCTTTTGAAAGCGTAGCCATTTTTGGGGGGTTAAAACAACATTTAAAAGTGAGGCATGACGTAAGGAGAGTTGATGCCATTGCCTAAAAGGAATGATGTTATCCAGGAAAATCCTCACACATGTTTATAATACAAATATACAATGCAGTATGTGTTTGTCTGTAAACTATGCAAGTGATTCTATGGTGAAGTCATTTGAAGCCTAATGAAAGACCTGTGTTGGTCTGTGCGCCTTTGATAGAAGAAGAGAAAGAAAGAGGCAGCGTGTGATCATTTGTAACTTCTCTGTGATTCACTCTCTTCCCCTGTGTCTCCTGCAGCTGTGTGTGAGAACGGCTGCCAGAACGGTGGGCGCTGCATTGGGCCCAACAGATGTGCCTGTGTCTACGGTTTCACTGGGCCGCAGTGCGAGAGAGGTGAGAGCTCGTCCTCGTTTCTATGGTGACACCGTGTGTTATGATTCTCCAGTGCCCATGTTGCATCGCTATGGCAGAGGCTCGCGAGTGCGAGATGGTCCTGGATGGTTCTTTGGTGGGAAAACCAAAGGTTTTTACAAAAATGAAATTGTGATTTTACAACCATTTCATAGCGTGCTGTTGTGTATGGCTTGGCTGATATCGCCTAGAGTACAGTGAGGCAGATGTAAGATGTCTGTATGTAAGAATGCAAATGTTGCTCAGGACATTGTCCAGAAACTTGCGCCTATCGGTAAAATTCCAAGGAAATGTCAGAGTGAGCCGACGTGAGAATACAGCGGGAAAATCTCTGGAAAATTCACAGCGAGCGGGTGTGTTGATCACTGCAAATAAAAAGCAGAGAACATGTCGTCAGGTCGTCATGTGCTCTACCACGACGCCACAGAATGTTTCAGAAATATCCCTGATGGTCGTGAACACGTCTGACTCCGGAAAATGTCCGGACAGCTTAAGTGGTTTACAGCAACTTTTTGGACCCAGGCAAAAACAAACAAAACAAAGATAGTCAGATTGTTTCCAATTTGCACACTGACGTCCTGGTTTAACTTAAACCTGCCGTACTTGAAGGATTATGGGTGTGCCTCCTTTTCAGGATGAGACAGGCCAAAAGATGGACACAAAGTTACCAGTGACCCTGCCCTCTATCAACACACTCCCCACCCGCACATACACAAGTGTTGAGGACAGTATCGTACTAGGAAGGCTTTGATGTGGCCATGCTGTCACAAGTGCTGTTCCTATCAGTCCGGACGTACTCTGTTTATTCATTACTTCAGTGCTTAGTGAGGAGGCTCTTCTAGCGTGGATGACTTCATACAGTTAGCTCAGACAGACAGTGGGTGTTCGCCTCCTGAGCTTTGAACAGAAGCCTGTGGTGTGCGTGCGGTGGGAAGTGATTGCAGGGTGCTGGAGGTAGGTGGTACACTCACATGGCAGATGAAAAAATGTCTGAATTGTTGGCCGCTCTTCGTCTCCGCTCACCTCAGTTCACCTTCCCGGAGAAGGAGAGAGATCTTTATGCCTTTGGACATTCTCTGCTACCATCTCACCTTTCCCTGACCTTCACCCCTCACCTTCTGCCTCCCCCTTCCCTTGCTCTCTTCCTCCCCTCCTGCTGTTACCTGTACTGAGGTAGAGGAAAGTTCTTGGCCTGTAATGGCAGCCACCTCATTGATCTTCTTCCGCATTCCGCATTATTGTTTATATCTATGCTTGTGAAAACCATAACTTATACCTAATCTTCCTCTCTCCTAGTTCTTTTCTTCTCTTTACATTTATATTTTGCTACGACTCATTAAAATTCTGTGACATTTCTAGTATTCCTCCCACACTCCATCCCTCATTTCTCCATCCAGCTCCAGGGTCTTGTTTTCATGGGGAAAAAAACAACATTTGGGGGGTTGAGTTTGTCAGAGGCAGCCTAGAGACATCTGGCGACCAATAACCCCCACCGCTCCTCAACAACCCCACAGGACTGACAGAATAGACTTTCTTTGTTGAGTAGTCTTGGACATTTCCCGATGAGGAGTGGAGAAGGTAGGGAGGCTGGGAGAGAGAGAAAGGGAGAGGGTAACAGGGAGGGAGAGATGGAGTGAAAATGAAAATGGACTCCCCAGCTGTATACACAAAGCCTCTTGGGGGGAAGCACAAACCCTCTCCAGGTTTGAGGAGTGGGTAGAACGCTGGACCGGCAGTCACAGGAGAAACACCTCTGAATCTTTGTTTGTGTGACTTTGGTGCCAAATCTACCTCAGAGGAAAAAGAGGGGATGAACTAAATTTGTGAAAGAAAAGCTGCATAATTCATAACGAATCATAGTCGTGACAACACACATAAACAAGAGCACTCCAGACACAAGAGACCTCCACCAAGGCGGAGCGGTTTTCCTCTATCTCGCAATGGTGAAGAATTAAGTCCTTGATCCAGATCTGGATGTGGAACCCTCCCAAAATCGAATCACCATGGTAACATCATCATGCAAATCCATCCTTAACATTTTGAGTAATCCAGTTAACAAACAAACAAACAAACAAACAGATGAACTTAACCACTCATATTTGCTCCTTGCCAAATGTTAAAATGATCTTAGCCACTCTGCATTGGACATGAAAATTGGACCTCAACATTTTGACTCAATCAGCTACATTAGGATTATTCTCATGTAATTTGTTACTGTGTCTTTAATAAACAGGTCACTAAGGTAATTAAAACATTTGACTGTCAATTAGCTTGAAAAAAGCTAAGTATTATTCTTAACATGGTGCCCCCCCTTCCAAACCCCCCTCAAATTTATAGACTCATTAATATCTATAAGTGACTATTACATTTTATTAATATTGTGTTTGGACAGAAAGGCTCAAGATTCCTTGGTGTAACCATTTTTTTTTCTTCTTCTTCCTATGACTGCTGTATATTGTGGTTTTACAGTCTGTGTAGCTGAGGCCATGAGTCAGGAGATTTACTGTGTGATTCAGTGACAGGACTGACGATGAAATGCAATTAATAAGTCAGTGAAAGTCAGTCGGTACGGGGGAACTGGGTGTGTGGGATGGAGTCATGGGAAACCCTGGTGTGTTTGCATGTCTCTAGTGTGTGTACATGTGCAGCAATGTGCCAGTGTGTGTGTGTGTGTGTGTGTGTGTGTGTGTGTGTGTGTGTGTACGTGAGGCGTGCTGACTTTAGTTTGGGTGAGCATGAGATATGAGTAAGTGTATCCTCCTCAAATCAAAATCATCAGCACACTGTCATTATTAAGCAGCTATATATATATATATATATACCATGACAATGACCATGCTGAACTGTTAACTTTTCTCTTGTGCTACAATGAGGTTGACATTTTGAGTTTGAAGGGAAATGTCTGCAACACTTGCCGTAGCTTCAGGTTGAAAATTCCATCCATCCAATATTTTGATTTAAAACCATATATTTGGAAAACTAATGACATTACCTTTGGCCCATTAAGCCAGTTCTGCTCCAGTAATACCCAGTCCAGCGTGTCCCAGTGGACCCAAACAGCCTCTGACATCAGCTCCAATTCCAGACCAGTCCAAACAAAACAAATTGATAATCGCAGAAGAGCTATTTTGTCCCCCAGCAGGCAACAGGAGGTGGCGCCAAGGGCATTTTTAGTTGAAAAAAGTGAAGGAAGTTGTGCTGTTCCTGTTATTTTCTCTGACTCTGGATAAGAGCGCAGCAAACAAGGCTGAGCTGGTAGACGGGTGGAACTTGAAGGCAGTCACAGGTCACTCTGTGGAAAATATCCCCAATGACAATTTAGTTTGAGTCCGCCTCTTTGGAGCCTTACTACGGCAAGAATATGAATCATATACTAATGCAGCATGATGTTGCCTTGTAATGGAGACTCCACATTTCTCTTTTCCATAAAAGATACGTTATGATCTCTATGGAACCTCAGAGGAGCAAATATCAACTGAAAGTCATGAGAACTGGCTGAGAGTATTTTATAAACCCAGAAACAGTGTGTTTTTTTTATCTACGGCTGGAACAGTGTTGCTCTCTGTCCTTCATCCAAATACTATATGTTCTGAATTAAATCATCGTGTTATGTATCAAGTGTAATCGGGAACATCACATTTCAGTTTTAGTGTCTCTTTTCATGAGGGGACTAAATATTAATGAATTTAGAGGCTCTGGTTTGTTCCCATCAGTATTGGATTTGGCTCACGGGACGGCGATGAAGGCAGTGTTTGAGCTGGCCTGGTGAAAAATGGGCAGATTTACTGATAATTGTAATTAAGATAGCACTACAAAAACTTTCCTTTCACAGAACAAATAACACGTCCCAAGAGTGGTAGTTGTTGACGGAGCCGGGAGCCCTCTTGCCCGGCTGTGTTGTTGCCTGGCGGCGTCTGCATTCAATAGAGTCTTTTTCATTATTGTTCCACTGCTGGACAGTATTGTGTCAGGAAGTTTCCCAAAACAGATCAAAATAGCCGTAGAAAGTCAAGATAGATTTTTACAGCACAATGGGTGAAACTTAGAAACAATGACGGCGGAACTGCACGATCAACGACCTGATGCCTTAACATCTGACATCACAGTTAACAACGGGTGTATATATATTCAAAACTTTTTTGGTGTAGTTGTTTGCATGTGTCACAGTAAATTCACACACAGCGATTAGCTGGAGGAGGTTTCAAGCTTTCAAAACTTGGTCGATTGCAGAGGGTTTATCTTGCAATTGCCATCCTCCCACATTTGATGGCCCTTGTAAGTGTGTGTGTGCGTGTTAAACATTTGGTCACGTTCAACTGACTGCTTTTGGTGTGGAAGAAATGAAAGGAGCAGACTCCTTGAGGAATTATTAGGTCGAAAGGAAAAGAGAGATTTCAAGCCTGTTGATAATGGCGCTGATAAGACTAACAGAGAACGCTATGGTTGGCCAAGATGGAGATAAACCTCCCAAACACACGGTCACACACATACGCACACACACGGACACACGGACACACACACACACACACATATGCACACAAACGGACACAAACACACGCACTCGGGGGCCCGCGCACACACACACACACACACACACTCACACACACAGAGAGACATGCAAACAAAGAGCCCACACATTTGAATCATTTATTTATATCCACATCAGCAGAAGGACACAAGGACACAAACACCATAATTCAATCAGAAATTCCACAAGACCCGCCAGACATATGCTCAGTCTGCACCATGCGCGCACACACGCACACACACACACACACACACACACACACACACACACACACACACACAAACACACACACACACACACACACACACACACACACACAGATGCTTGTTAGGGCATTTGTTTCTTCCCTTAATTCATTTGACTAGTTGACCTCTAGTCATAGGAAAGTATGAAGAAATGATAATGGCTTGATTTCCATGTAATCAACTCTTATTTCAAGTTTCTTATCATCCCAGACCTCTCCTCCTGGGAGTTTTGTAAATACTTCAGCAGTTATTAATGAGTCCTAAGTGGGCTTTTTCCTCTCCTCTCGTACAATTTCTCTTTCCTCCTAGTGGTCAGGTCAGTGCTCTCCCTGATCCCACAGCTGGACAGAGTTGATGGGAAAATGTTTTGCGTTCCAGACAGGATTAAATATTTTCTCACCTTTGCCTTTACAGTATTTTATCTTCCTTTAATCCAGCTCTCATCAGAGCAAAAAGTAATAGGCTTTGATGAGTGATCACGGTCTTTTGCCGTATCACGTATCAGATGTGGTTGGCTCGACTACAAAAACCTTATCACATGCGAAGGGTCAGATCCCGTTTACATCGCCTCATATGAATGGCTGGCTAATCCATGTGGACTGATCTGGGTGAAAGGTTATAAGTGCATCAGCAGCTGTCGCAAACTGTGGGCTGCTTTACAACTGGCAGCAACTCCTGGAAAGCTTCATTAGAAGTGGTGATGTTTACTAAATAAAAGCATTAAAAAACTTGTTAAGCAGCGAAGACTCTGATTAAGTCTAACACAAAGTCAAAAATCTCTCATTATCGAAAGGAAAAGGACGTTATTCATCGTGAGGTCAGCGGGATGTTTTTCATTGCGTGGAGACTATGAATGAAACCAGAGATGCCAGGATGAGACAGAGCTCGGAGATGTCTAACAGTGGAGTTAGGGGAGAGGAATGGAGAATGTATTTGATCTACTGAGCAATTTGAACACTAATTAGACAAAATTGCTTCCCAATGTTGTCAGTCGGACCGAATCAGGACGCCGGATTTAGTCCTGTCCAAACGTGCCTGCACCGATGATCGCATGTGTCTGCTGAATTTACATGCACAACATACAGATGTGCATACCGTCGTGCTCCGACACACGTGTTGACCTCTTGACTGAAGCTCATGAAATGGCCACAAAGACAAACACAAAATGCCTGGACACATGGAGCGCGCACATTCATTGGGACACAGTGAGGCTTTCCTTCACTGTTTGTTATTTTGGCTCCAGTCTTTTGTTTGGCTCGACGCTGTGGCTCGGACAGACAGCGCGTTTGCCTTCAGACGTGTGTGTGTCTACAAAGACAAGTTTGCATTCTTGTGTATGCATATGTGTCATACATGTGTCAGCGGCAGAGGCAATGGGGCACGTGAGTGCACTGTATGTAAGCACACATGCATATATTGCTGTTGTGTATGGTTAATGCTGGATGTGGGAGAGTCCAGTCTCCTCTTAGAAGCGTGGCTTTTCTTTTCTTCCTTAAAATCAAAGACTGATGGCGGGAAGCACCAGGATTCTTTTGTCCTTTTGTTCCCATACTTATTTGTTCATTTATCTTTTAATTTCTGTTCTTCTCTAGCTATTTTAACATTTATTGTTAATGTTTGTTAAGTCCTTAACTGTAGATTGTTTCATTGTAGATGCCCTAAAAGCAAAAACAGCAGTTGCTATTCAGTTCAGTAAATTTTAAGTATTTTTCTTCCTCCTTGTGTATTTATGTGCAGGTACAGGTACAGGTACAGGCGTGTATGATAACTACTGTATTTGTTTGAATTAGAGCTCTGCACATGACTGAATGCATTTGGTGTATATGTCGCCAGTCCACTGTGAGGATGGAAGTTCAAAAAGGGGCTGCTAGACATGCGAGGAGAGAGCAGAAGAGTGACAGACAGACAGACAGGAAGAGAAATAAAGACTGATGGATGAGAAGGGGCGACTGCTGTGAGCCCCAACCTACACTCTGCATGCTCACTTTGACCTACTTTACTTTTCCTCTCTGTCTCTTTCTTTTCCTTTCTGCGTCTCCTCTCTTCCCCATGACCCCCTTTCATGTAGCACAAGGAACCAATAAGGGCAATAAGTCTGGAGAAGGACTCCCTCCAGACTCCACCACTGGTTTCTGTCTTTCCATCTCATTCTGTCCTTCAGAGCTGAGCAGGTCTCCACAGCTCACTGTCACTGCCTTGGCCAGCCAACCGTGCACTTCGTCTTTCATCTCCGCTGACACAATCTAACATTCTGCTTCTTTTTTAATGAAGGCTACATTGAGTTTGGCGCCACTGCAGAGGACTTAATAAGGGTTTCTCCCACAAGGGAGGGAAGCCATCATTAGGCAGTATGTGATTGAAAGAACGAACATCGTATTGCTGCGATGGTTTCAGCATGAGGTCATTGTGTCTGATTTGTGAAGTGCATTTAACAAGATTATGCCATGGTTTCACTGGCAAACAGGAGTGCAGCGAGGGGGCCAGGTGATCGCTGAGGCCAGGAACATTTTGTTCTCATTTAGCTCTAACACAATTTGTTTACTTGCAACATCTGTTGGACTGAGTGTGAGTTGAACTCACTCTTGTTGCCATCCTTTACCCCGAAGTAGAACGGACAACTTTGACGCTGCGCGTTGATTTTGTTTTTGTTTTTTTGTGAGACATTTGTCTTACTTATTAAGACAAAATGAAATGTTCCATTTACAAATAATGTCGTGATGAGAGGTTTTGTTGTTTGGTTTTGCAATGTCACACAAGAATGTGTTGTCCAAAAGATGACGAACACTCACTAAAATGCCACAATCATTTCTTCAGTGAATGATTGTCATGGGGTGACTTGTCACGGACGACCTCGCTGCCATTAGCTGCTTATACTGTCACATCGATGGAAACACAAACCACCGCTGTTCAGCCCAACGTCAACTCCTAGTTAGAGCACTGGAATGTGCGTCTGTGTGTCAGTCCACTGGGTCGACGTATTATCACAGACAAGAAATGCATAGCAGAAATTCCAATCCTATTACTGAGTTCCTGCTGAAAGTGCAGATGTGTTTTGCAGTTTAATTTTGAGCAGGTTTAATAGAATAATGCTCAGCAATCCTCAGCTGCGACATGATCTATTACGCTGCTACCTACTCTCATATTGTTCCTCTTAAGTCCTGGTAAAATCTACTACTTGTAAATGCTCCTCTTTGTGAGCAGATTGTTGCTGAAAAGACTAAACACTTGAAACAATTTAACCTTGAGGATGTGTTTAAATCACCAGTGAGTCATCTCTCCAAAATAATCCTGTAATGTGGTGCCAATTTTTTTTGGTTTTTTTGTTACAGCTTAGTCCTTTAGGTAGTCATAACAGAAAATATGGCTCGTGCCCAAAGCAGCAATTTCTCATTTATGTACTTTCTCTGGTTTCATTTAGTGCTACACCAGATGTGTTCTAGGAAATGAATCACAGTTTTATCATTTAATGCTTCACATGTTAAAAGAGTCATTAACTAACAAAGGATACGTGCCTCTCTCCTACCACAGACTACCGGACTGGGCCATGCTTTACCCAGGTGAACAACCAGATGTGTCAGGGCCAGCTCAGTGGAATCGTCTGCACAAAAACCCTCTGCTGCGCTACCATTGGACGAGCGTGGGGCCACCCCTGTGAGCAGTGCCCTGCCCAGCCACACCCCTGCAGACGGGGCTTCATCCCCAACATCCGCACTGGAGCCTGCCAAGGTCAGATTGTAGCGCAAACAAAACTCTCTCCATCTCCATCTCTCTCTCGCTCTCGTACACACACCTGGTGATTTTTCTTTTTAACACACACACACACTCACACACACTCACACACGCACACACACATCCACATACGATCACCCCAATAAACACTGTAACCGTTAATTTTTATCCATCATCATCCCAGCTGCCATTCCTGCCCAAAACATCGTTGAACTAGTGTTAACATCATGGAGGGTGTTTATATGTACACAGTAGGCCGGATACTAGCGTGTACTTTCCTGTTTATGTCTTATTCAGTACATGTATCTCTATTTACTGCCAGTAAACAGTACACAGGTTTATGCATGGTACAGTAGTATTTAAGTGTCAGTCTGAGTTATATGTACTGTATCTGTAGCATCATGTGTGAGTGTTGCCTCATCCTGTTTGAACCAGATAAGTAGTACACACAATAGACTAATCATCATCTTCTATGGTATAATTATGCCAGGTTAAGGACAGATAACTGGAACAGAAATGTTCTGTCTCTCCCTGGATTCATGTGGTTTATGTAAAGGGCACTCTGACACCTTTATACTTTATTAGACAACCGTCATTTAGACTGTAAAAACAATTGCGTAAGTCCCTGGGACATCATGAAGTACAAAATTACTTATTTCTGAGATCTGGGTTTAGGCTTGGAGATTCCAAACTTTAAACAGAAAGCCTGCATTCAAATCTAGGATCTAAGATGTGGATTTGAAAAACTGGGCTTTTACACTAAGCAGATGGTCTAATAAAAGATGCTATTGCATTATCTAATCGAGTTACAGTACGGGAAGAGCACTGCCCAGTGTTAATGGGTCAAATTAGGATATCTCTAGATATCTCTATTGAAATGCATTTGCCCATTCTTTTTACTGTCTCCAAGTCCTCTAGCTTTGTGGAAATGTAATTCTAAATTGCTGGCGCACCCTGTGTAAAGCATCTGCAGTTTATTAGACACACAATTCACTCACCCTATCCATCACATGCTTGAATATTCTTTAACAGATACAGTATAGAAATAACATAAGCAACACAGGCCAAGAGAATGAGGTAGATATGAACTGAGATTCACCTTTTTTCATTAACATCCCTGCTGCTGGTTTCCCAGGACCTGTCCGACCAGGCCGGACTCTCTCTGCATACCTCTCTAATAACCTATGGCTCTGACCAGACTAAGCAATAAGACTGCATCAATATACAGTCTGACACATATGGATGTCTTGTCCAATTGAGCCCTGTCAGGCTCTTTGTTGCCCCCAACCAGCTCCCTTTCACATGGGTACACCCAGCGGCTCCCGGGGCAGATGGTTGATGTGTAGAGGATGTCATCACAGACTGTTTTTGTATGAGATGAATACACAGTAGCACCACCCCCCTTCGACAGTATCAGACCTAAGGACAACACAATCATGTATTTACTCTGGGAAACTCTGATAATATAGCAAACTTAAGTATTTTACTTTTCAGAGTTAATGTATGAAAGGACAGACATGGCCTAGAACAATATAATTATCACGTGGAGAGGGAGCAAGTAGAAAGTCAGGATCCAACCGCCAACTTGCCATTTGTCCAATTTTTTCAAATACTAAACGAAATGAAGCTGAACAAAATGGCCATCCCGACTTACCCCTGGTAAATACTTTACATGCGTTGAATCAAATCAAATGGTTATAACACAAATTCCATTATAAAAAGAAAAGGTAATACATCTACAGTAGGACTCATTACTTTGTTAGAGGTATCACAGTGTGAGACCAGAGATAATTCATCTCTGTTTCTCACATACCTCCTCTATCGCTCCTTCACTGTCTTCCTGTGGTTCATTCTCTCAATGTTTCCCTGCTTCTCTCTTTTCTCTCCAATTCCACTCTCTCTCTCTCTCTCTCTCTCTCTCTCTCTCTCTCTCTCTCCCTCTCTCCCTCTCTCTTTCCATTACACACACACACACGCACACACACACACACACACACACACACACACACACACACACACACACACCAAAGACACCTAGTCGCCAGAGAGCCTAGAGCAGCGTCTTACTGGCAGTAGTACAAAGCACACATGACCAAGAATCCAAATGTAAGGATTTCACTCCAGGCTCCACATCAGGATGTTGGCCAGTAATTTTCTTTCTTTCTCTCCCGCCCTTTGGCACAGAGAGTTCCTCAACACTAGATAGTGTTTTCAGCCTTTCTTGAGTAAAAAAGGATTAATTGATTGAATGCATTGGGATGATTCTAAACAGCGCAAGCATACAGGGGTGTTCAGGATTTTTTTTTTTTTTTTAGAGCATTGCTTACACATCAGCAATGCCTGGATCCTACCCAGTGTCTGACTCTGAGGTGAATATAAACCCACTGTGAACAAGTGTGTGTGTGTGTGTGTGTGTGTGTGACAGGATCAGAGGGACAGCGTTTTATAGGAATTCGCCCCTCTGTCATATCCCCAATACTGGAAATAGTGACTCACACTGAATGCTGGGAAAAAAACGTACATTTAAAAAGCGATTGCCTGTTCAAACAAGAATTGAAGTGGGTCTTTCTGGAAGTGGTTCTAGACATCCCAGCCAGTGCCAAGTTACTTCAAGTTTAAAAAAACAATAGTTTGGTGTTCAGCAACAGAATATGTGCAAGAGACATACTCTAAAGTGTCCTATGAACCGTGCATAACATTTATAACATTAAACTGCATATTGTTCAATGTTATTTCTGTTGTTTCACCTAAGCCGGTGCTCTGCAGATTCGAGTGATAATCACAGCTTTTGTTCATATCTGTGTTCTTTTTTACTCACGTCAATTTCTGTGCCTTTGTCTCCCTCCTCTTAGATGTGGACGAGTGCCAAGCTGTGCCGGGTCTCTGCGCCGGAGGCAACTGCATCAACACTGTGGGATCTTATGAATGTAAATGCCCCGCCGGTCACCGTCAGAGCGAAACCAGCCACAAGTGTGAAGGTGAGGACTCTTAAGTAGCAACACAGTACTTCACTTGTTGATTTAACAGTTAAGTTAACAATTAAGAAAGAAATAAAAATCATTTATAATGAGGACCAAAGGAATCTTGGTCACCACATAAGAAATGCATGGTATTCAAATCTCCCCGGTCAATAAAACAGACAATGAGGACTGGCAGCCATCTTTGATGTTCTGCCATTATTGTCTCAATTGGCACGTTGTCAGTGAATAAGTTATATGAAGCAGTGAAGTGCGAGCTGACTTTCACACAGGTCTCGTAAGAAAGAGGCACTGGGACAACAGTTAGAATTATAAGCCAAGCCAGAATTACAAGTCGTCATTGTGGTAAACATCTGTTGTACTAAGCAAGACGCGGTTTTCCAGCTCTGCTGTAGATCTGAAATCTCTGCGTAAAGCAATGAGCTGACGAACACATTGCCCAGGCCAAACTACGAGTTACAAAATCATTGTTTCAATCCACTAATTCCTCATTAAGTGTGTACAATTTTAAATGTTTTTATTCTAAGATTTCAAACACCACGGAATTCAGTGATGTGAGGCAACACTTTTAATTTACTATTTGAAATTGAACTGACAAACTTCTGCAAAATATACAGACTTCACTTGAATACAGAGAGTATCTGAACTTATGGTCTCTTCAGATTCGATTTCGTCGAGTTGATGGGGAGACGGTCACGGGCCGTGCACTTTATGATAACTGTTGGTTTTCTCAGATCCGATGACACCTCTGACATCTGAGGGATCTCTGAGCGACGACATGTTCAGAGCTGACGGAGTCGGAACATGTGCACATAAACACATGCACACACATGAAAGCGCATACGCAGCGGAGTGGGTTCACGTTACAATGTGTTGATTGGATGGAATTTAAACAATGCCCAGGCTAAACGTTTTGACAGTGAGCCAGGCAGAGCTTGTGTCTCTTGGACTGAGGCCGATGTGTTCTTAGACTTCAGGGAGGATTACTCCTAGCTCCTAAACTGTTGCACTGGCTGTCCTCGCATATCCACATATGAATTACCATCGAGATTCTTCTCTTATTAATCTGAAGCGTGGCTAAGAGCTGTACCAGCTCTAGGAAAAATACAACTATTATTTCGCTGGAAATTGGCATCGCCACCTTCAAATTCATGAGAAGCAATCACTGTGAAACACACCAAAAGTGATTTATGTCCCAGCGAATGAAGGAGGAAGCAGAGACGCTGACTTCACTGATTCCCGGTTTCAGTTGTGGTTTTGGGTGAACGCCGAACGGTTCGGGAATTACTTTAAGGAGAGAATGAGCGCTTCCAGAGAAGCTGGGCAGCGCTAATAGAGATCTGGGCGTGGATATTGTAGCCACATTCCAGCTGGTATCCTACAGCACAGAGAGCACTCACACTACATCCACTCAAGGACACTGGGAACCAAGCTAGAAACGCAGGTTGCAGGAGCTCTCAGGATTGGAAAGCCCTGTTACCTGTCTTTGTAGCCATAGACGACGCCATAGTCACAAATGTTTCGTTGGTTTCTATCTTTGTTTTAATTGACTGATTTTCAGTGAACCTTGAATTACATGCACTCTGTCTCTTTCCACCACTTTTTATGAGGTAATCATGGTCACAACAGGAGTAGATCTGCAACTAATTAGTGTTTTCATCTGTGATTAATCTTCCAGATACTTTAAAATTAGACACTTAATTTATAAAAAGTCAGAGGATGCTATTATTGTAATTTACAATTTCCCCAAAACAATTTCATGAACCAAATGAAAGCAGCAAATTTTCACATTAAACTTCTGGAACCAGCAAACACCAGGAATGATGAAGAGTATAGATCTTTGTAGCGACACTACTTGTTACTGCTGCTGCTGCTTGGTGTCTTTGTACAGACTGTGAAATTTGATTTGATTAACTGGCCACTTTTATTGCTTTTCATTGTTCAATTCAGCCAATAGATCTTCAAAATCCAATGAATCTCATCCATTAACGAGGTTAATCTTTCACTTTATTTAGTTAAAAAAAATTCTGGTGCATTTCTGCTCTAGCACTGATTCGTTGATTACATGATTCGTTGACCTATTTGTTCGTTTGGCCCACGCAGAGTCAGAGGAGAAAGAGTTCAGTGTTTGTAAAGCTTGTAAAAACAATACAACGGTTGTGACGTCAGTCTGAAGTCATGGATCTGCAGGAAGCGCAAGTTCAGTGAAATCTCCCCAATAATCAGCACGGCTCCTCTGGGGGAGGTTTTTATTGAAATGCCGTTTTAACTAATGCACAAACTGCCTCACTGAGCGCTTTCACGGTGAAATTAGGGCGGTTTGGGAGTAGTTAAGATAAAGTGCAGTTAAGATGTCATGGGTGTCTGATCGTTTTCGGGCAAAACGAGGCACCTGGTTTTACGGCCAGCTTTTAGTTCAGACGGTGCTTAACAGTCTCTCCTTTTCCCCCTTCTACTCCTCCTCTCTCTACTCTTTTGTGCTTCTCCTTCCATTTTCCTTCCATAAGTACAGTGCTTTGGCGGAAAACCAGCTGTTTGTGCTGAACAAAGAAACACTTACAGAATCTTGGAGACTTTCTCATTACACACACACACACACACACACACACACACACACACACACACACACACACACACACACACACACACACAGAGAGAGACCTCCCCGTCGCTCTGACACTCGCAGATTCTCACGCACCGACAGTTTCACACTATACAGATAGTTTAGATTAGGTTAAAAAAAATATGCTAAATTACACACATGCATCATCTAAGGTCTTTTTGACGGGTGTTGCAGATGTGTGCACACAGTTGCGCGCACACATCGCAGACATTTATTCAGGTGACACACATTTCCCTTCGCACACACAGTCAGTCCCACAGCGCCATGTCTGTGCGCAGCGTAATGTCTGGCGTGCTGTTGTCGGTGCTGACACAAGGTTTATTTGGCTGGGCTTTTACAGCTTTACCTAGGCCTTCTGCCACCGCTGTCAGACACAAGTCAGCAGGGGGAGAACAACCCATTAGCTTCCAACGGCAGGCAGCAATACACACAGAGTGACTCACGTGGATATAAGTTAGACACTCTTTACCCCTAGAAAAGTCAATCACTAACACACCCTTCGTGCACACACACACGCACACACACGCACACAGCACCATATGTACCACGTCTGCACTTATTCCGTAATTATGCCCCACAGTGGTGTAGTAATTACGTATGCGTATAAATAAGTGTCACATCATAAAAACCCAATACCTTCTGGAACTTCACTTTGGGTTCCCCCGTCATGGAGCAGCGAGGCGCCCTCTCACTGAATAATAGAACCCAATGCCGTCATAAAGTGTACCACACCAAGGCAGGCCCTGCCAAGGACCGTGCCCAGGTACTTTCACATATTGTAGACATTTCTTCGTGAGTAGACCCACGGCATGTTGAAATCAGGTGGGCTCATTCACATCAACAGTATATGTTTTACCCGTAGACTCTACGGTTGTGACTTACAGCCTTTTCTGTCCTTTTCTCATGCCAATTTTTATATCTTTTGAAATGTTTTAACATTTAGTGCGGATGTTATACTCTCATCAACTTTTACTGCAAAACCTCTTTGGCATTTAACGTCAAATGTTGCGCAGTCACAATCCAAAATGAGAAACTGAGTGAATAAAAAAGTAACATTTAAATCAGTAGCTCTCTAGTGAAAGGATGAGAGAAGGATGAAAATCTGACTTGAACGTTTTTGACAGACACGTTTCATAGAAAAAAAACCATACAATGGATTTGTAAGTGTTTTGACTTTATATTTCTTGTTTTTGTTTGATTATTTGTTTGTGAGAGAGGTTAACTTGACTTTATAAAATTTGATTTGATCATACACTGTCTTCCCTCACTGGGCTGTTTACACGGTTACAGTGTTCCTGTCGTTAACATTTCACAGCTCACACGCTGAGTCTTTGTCTGAACAGATCACACCAGGAGTCCAGTAATTCAACTTTGCTAGACTGCAGATCCATTTGGTTTGTTTAATCTAACGGAGAAACTGTTGCCCCAGTGAAGTAAACTCTAACTGCAGGGTGCTACTGCATTTTTCCTAACAAAGAACATTTGAACCTTGAAACAATTCGTCGGGTGGCGTCAGGTGTAAGTGTGCAACAGATGTGTCTGGTGATGTGATGCGCGGTGTGTCTGACGCAACCGTATGTTTCAGATATTGACGAATGCAGCACCATCCCTGGCGTGTGCGACGGGGGAGAGTGCAGCAACACCGCTGGCAGCTACGTGTGCACCTGTCCACGAGGCTACATCTCCAGCTCAGACGGTTCCAGATGTGTGGGTGAGTCTCACACACACACACACACACACACACACACACACATTACCAGCATTCCACTCTCTCATTTGTGAGTTTCCTCACCCCCCTGGCCAGCTGAAAGCGTCACATCTGGCCAGTAACGTCCCTCCCTCCATCACTGCTCCCTGTGACTGGTGCTCTGATGAGTCAAGCTGGCCCACAGACCTGTGGTCACCATGTGTGGACAAACACACTTGCACGCACTATTTGGCCTTGACAGCATTAATCTACTCTAATGTTGGTGCTACTCTGACTCATTCACACACACACACACGCGCGCGCCCGTGCTGACACACATACCTAACTGACATGTCCCATGAAACACTACCAGGTGTTAATGTATTCCTGAGATCCTCAGCCGTCCTGGCAGCCACAGTCAAACACAACCAGGTGTTAATGCATTATTTCAAGATTTAGCCCAAGAAACAGACATCTCAGGGTCTTTCTGTTTCATCCCACCATCATCATCACAGGGCCTATTTCCATCTTTTATTATGCACTGTATTCACCTTATTCACTGTAGGTTCCCGTTCACATGTCTTACAACGCCTCCCACAGTCGTCTGCAAAAAGAAACGAGCTGCTCTGTTTTTGTTTTTGGAAAAAAAATGGCGAGAGGAAATGGGCTGAGAATACTGAAATTCCCGGCTCCCAAATCCCAGATGTGTCCGCATGTGCACATACACAAACAGGGTGGAGGCTGATCTCACAGGTAGTGTGTGAGCTGGCCTCAAGCTTTCAGGCTTCAAGGGTAACGAGCCTCTGATGTTTGAGGACCGAGGGTCAAGACTCAGAAACCCCGAGCCCAACAAGTTGGACTATGTGGCCAAACGATATTGACACCCCAAAGTTAAAACCCCTGAGATTGCTGAACAACTCTTTTCAAAACCAGGAGCAATAATATGCTGCTGTAAAAGCCATCTCTCCTCTGTGAAGGCTGTTGGCTGCAGGGCTTTACTCCCATATATCCACAAGAACAATATAACAACTGCAGATTCTTTGTGCTTGATAAGACCTCGTTGACAGGTGGCAAATCCAGTTCATCCCAAAGGTGTGGGATTAGTTGGAGTTCTGGAGTTAGTCAAGATCTTCTCAGCTAAAGTCAGGAAGCCATTTTTATGGACCTAGCTAAAATGAAAGTGAAGTGTGTGTGTGTGTGTGTGTGTGTGTGTGTGTTGTAGGGAGTGAATCACACATTGAGCAGTGTTGCAATCACCTAAACCCAAAGGTTCGCCATCTGTCTGTCTTTATGCATGTCCATATTTTTCTTGTTTGTCTGCAGCCCACTTATTTCTTTCCCCCCCCACCTGTAGTGATATATCATTCTCTGTCTCTTCCCCTCTTCATTTTTCTTCTGTATAAAGCATGGATCACCCCGGAGCTCATTCCTTCAGTTAACAGTTCAGTGATTTACATTAGAAAGTGTCTTTGTTTTCCCTGGAGTTTCTATTTGAGTTTGGAACTTTTCTCTCCTCCCATCTCCTCTGGCTGTTGTTTTCTCTCTTTTTAAAAGAATCCTTATCTCTAAAAGTGAAGCATTTCTCGCACTCTCATCCTCCTTATCTTTCTTACTGTTTCCTCTTGGCCCTTTTCTTCCCTCCGAGTCTCTGACATCTGGATCCTGCACCTCGCTTCCTTTTAGTTGTGGTTTCCAGTTGCTCTTCTGCAGCCGGCTGAAGGGAAAGGGGAAAAAGAGAGAGCAAATAAAACAGGTGCCAGACACAACCCCCATATATCCTTCCTCCGTCTCTGTCCCCCTTTCCAAACTGACTAGATTGGAAGGAGACAGCGGCAGAGATAAGTAAATGCAAACAAAACCAGTAGATCGGGCCAGGTCCAAGCCGCCTTAATACTCCAGACCAATGATCTAAAGTCTCTCTTTCGCACAAACCCGGGTTTGGGAAATGAGACATAATAACTCTGCTTGTGTCCTTGTCATGTCACTGGCACCCTTTGATGAAACTGACCATACTGTCTGATCTCTATGAGTTCTTTTGCTCAGTACACAAAGTGAATAAAAGAGAGGGAAAGGTTTGTATGTACAGTATAGGCTGACTTCTTTTTTTTTGCTTACCCATGTGTTTCAGATGTGGGATGTATGTTCTGGTCTGGAAGCTATTCTGTGTAACTCTAGGTGTTTTGCCCTCAATTTTTTGTGGGATGGGCTGTACAGTGGTGAACTAAGCCAGTGGGAGCTGTTGGGGGGCCTGACGGTAATCAGAGCCTAATGCCCTGTCACACGGTGGAGGTTTGGAAGAAAAAAACAGTCAGTCAGTCTGTAAAAACACCTTGCCAAATGAAAGCATATGCTTATGTAGTGGAGGAATACTAGAGAGCAAGCCACAGTCTGGATCCAATTTAGGTCATCATCCTCCTCATCAGCAACCCCCCCATCCAACCCCCCAACCCCGTTGTCCTACACCATGCCTCGGTCATTCCTACGGGATGCTTTTGGGTTAAGCTTCTTTGTATTTGTGTGTATTGAAAGCAAGCATGTATGTATTTGTATAAGCGCGTGTGTGTGTGTGTGTGTGTGTGTGTGTGTGTGTGTGTGTGTGTACGTGTGTTTGTGTGTGTGTGTGTGTGTGTACAAGTGTGTGTGTGTGTGTGTGTGTGTTTGTGTGTGTGTACGTGTGTGTGTGTGTGTGTGTGAGTACTGTACTCGGTGCTCCCAGACAGGGCGCAGCAGCCTCATGTTCTATCTAACTGGCAAGATTGCTCCTCATGGAACTAATTAATTCCAGACTGCTGGCTCATTAGTGAGTTAATCGACTTGGGTTCTTCCCTCCGCCCCCCTCCTTCACTTTGCTTTTTCCTTTTTCTTCCTCTTTTCTTCTACAGAAATCATTTAGGTCTTTCACATATGTTGTCCTGGCTCTGAACTTACACACATGCACCCGCTCTCTCTCTCTTTCACTCTGTCTTCTTCGTTCTCTTGGTATGTTTCTTAAATTCCCAGAAACCCCCTGTCCCCCATTCCATTTACTCCTTACACACGCTCCTTGAACCCCAGGCCCCTCTCCTGCCCCACTGACCCTGACCTGGCAAACTGTAACAAATAAGAGCCCTTTTTGGAGGCCCTTCAGATGCCTGCAGTTAGTCGGGACCCCGGGCAACCTTTCCCACTGCTAGCCCATAAAGCGGCTTCCTCCCTAGCCAGCATGCAGAGGGCAGGACAGCCTTATAACTTAACAGCAATGCTGATTTGAGAGGGGCTTTTATTACCTGAAACCTCCCACGTATAATACAGTGTTCCTATTTAAAGAGTCATTTAACATCAGTTTGAAAAGTGGTGTGTTACTGCCCTGTTTGGCTGAATGTTTCAAATGTGTTACACCTCTGACCACACACATCAGTGATGTCATAGTGTACTGACACGCCCTGGGCTACGCTCCCACGTCACTGCAGCAAAGTGAGAGGTTAAACTGGATGTCAGCGAAAACAAGATCTCTTTTCTTTTCTTTGTGTAGGTAACGGTGCAGATTTGCCAAAAGGAAACAGTGAAGAAACTCAAACTTAAGATCCATAATAAAATACCTGAAAGTAAAGTTTGAACATTTGCTGCTTGTCCGGTCCTCCCCTTATGTCCGTGTGTCTCCCTCTCTTTCAGACCAGCGTGTGGGAACCTGTTTCTCTGCTCTGGCTAACGGCCGCTGTGCTGCCGAGCTGAGTGGTCAGTACACCAAGATGCAGTGTTGCTGCGACACGGGACGCTGCTGGGCTTTGGGACAGATCCCCGAGATGTGCCCCGTCAGAGGTTCCGGTGAGAACACGCTCGAAAACAACAAATTTGGGGATAGATGATACATGCAAATGCCATGTTTCAGTTGTTAACAAACCACACAAAGGCTTAACAACATCTGTGTTGTTGCAAACAAACTGATGGATGCGAGTGTACAATATGGACACAACATCCATCTCTGTGGCTCTCTGGGGACAAAAGCTGGCACTCCCCCACAATGGATTGTCTATGATTTGGCACAAGCACAGGCAGTAAATAAAGCCATGAGTGTGTAAATGGTTCACAAGCCAAATTAATTCAACACTGTAATGTTAAACTTAGACAAGGCCGACTTTGTTCGAGAGAGGCTGCTTTGAATTTGTGTGTGTATGTATGAAAGGAGAGGCCAGAGCATTCGCTCAACCTGATGAGTCTGATGTCATGAGCGCAAACTAAACAGAGAAAGATGGAAAAGATTTGTGTGACGATAATGACCCATCATCTTTTCAGTCAAGCTGGAATTCGAAAAACTCTTCCTCTGCGTGAGACAATGTAATCCATGACTGATCTTTTACAGAATGTTCTGTATCTTTCACTGGCACAGCAAAAATAAGTTGGGTGTACTTGACTTATTGTGACTGTCAAACTAAGTGCAAAACATACTAACAAACATGCCAGTACATACACACACAAATACATGCATAGTCTACCTACATATTGCAAAAATATGAGACATGCAAAAAAGATCCATGCAATAGAGTTACTATAACTATGTGCTAAAGTAGAGAACAGATCATCATGTGCAGTGTACACATTTTTTTCTTATTACTTGGTCAGGCTTTGCTCCAGTCAAAGCATATCTGAATCCAGTAAAACACTTACAGTAGACACAGTCGGCTTTTAAACAAGCTTGAACTAAAGAACAGCAACATTTACTGTAAAGTGCAAAGGCCTTTGTGAAATCTGGCGTTACGGGAAACTGTGAGCACATTTAGCGTACGTACTGTAGGACTAACCCTGATCTGAAGGATTTCTGAGTCTGAATAACAGTTTTAATCCCTATAAACTTCCCAGTAAGAAAATCTTTACTGGAAGAGATGATAAACAGATTTTACCTCAGTTCCAATTGGCTGGTAACAAACGAAAACATACCCAACAGCAGTTTGCATCCACTGACTCATTCACTCTGGTCTCTGTTTCTCTTTTAGACGAGTTCAGGCGCCTGTGTATTGTGGGTGTTCCCCAGGGACACGGCCTCCCTCACGGTTACCCCAACGGACACTTCCCCAACAATGGCAACGGCTTCAACTATGGTCACAAGTTCCCCAGTGTGCCTAACGGCAATGGTAATGGAGGCATCGGTGGAAACGGTGGCGGAAGCTTTGGAGGAAATGGAGGAAGCTTTGGGGGGAATGGAGGAAGCTTTGGAGGCAACGGAGGAGGGCGTCTGAACCACCAACAGATAGGTGAGTTTTACTGTAGATCTAAATAAGTGTGCTGAATGACACTGGAAGAAAAAAAGGTTCTTTTCTAAACTCCAAAATTCTGTATATCTGTTGTATTGTTATTTGTAGGCCGTGCTTTGGTAATTCCCCTGTATTCGTATTCTCAGGCACTGTTTCTGTGAACGACTCCATTGACGTGTGCAAACATTTCACCAACCTCTGCCTGAATGGACGCTGCATTCCGACACCCACCAGCTACCGCTGTGAATGCAACATGGGTTACAGACAGGATGTCCGTGGGGAGTGTATCGGTAAAAAGAAAAAATGCTCATACACATTGTATGTGAGAATGTGGTTCAGTTCTCACTAATCTCTCTGAGGCGTGTAGGCCGACACGAAGGGGCGACAGTTAATACTATGCACTGCACTGCCATCTTCTGCTGATGTAGGGAACTCAATACAAGTGTAGGCTGACACTTAAATTGTGTTCTTTCTTTTCAATATTCAAACCAGGTCACCGTCAGTCAGTATAGCTCTTTTGTTTTCTGTTAATGTACTTTATTTTTGTCTCTCCAGATGTGGATGAGTGTGTGAGTAATCCATGTATCAATGGCGACTGTGTCAACACACCTGGATCGTACCACTGCAAGTGCCACGATGGCTACCAAGGGACACCCACCAAACAAGCCTGTATTGGTGAGTCGGCCTGCTTTTTCTTTAATACTAATGTAGTACACACTCATCACATCATTTAACTAAAGCATTGGTGCACAATATTGTACGATTTTTTTTTTTTTTTAAAAGACTGTTAATCAAACCATGCTCTCCCCTCTTTAGATATTGATGAGTGCATCATGAATGGAGTGATGTGTCGAAACGGCCGCTGTGTCAACACAGACGGAAGTTTTCAGTGTATCTGCAATGCAGGCTTCGAGCTCACACCTGATGGAAAGAACTGCATCGGTAAGGGACCGGCACAAAAACAAGTTGAACTTCAGGTGAACTTTCACCCTTATAAACTTGACCTAATTCTTGTTCTCTTGCTTTTCCAGATCACGATGAATGTGCCACCACCAACATGTGTCTCAACGGCATGTGTATCAACGAGGACGGCAGCTTTAAGTGCATCTGCAAGCCTGGCTTTGCACTAGCACCTAACGGACGATACTGTACCGGTATGTGTGATTTATGAAGTACGAACGCGGACCTCAGAACTTGGGCCAGCCTCAAACCGGCTGCTTCAAAACAGCGTTGTCAGATTTTGTGGCATTTGAAATCCCGCAGACCCCTTTTTGAACCCGTTTGAGCACAGTTGTGTTTCAGAAGTCAGACTTTTTGAAACGTCCCCAAGGTGCTGTAAGGTACAGGCCAGATAAAGATGGAAAGATATAGGTAGGTAAATTTATGAGTCTCTGCTGAGAGATTGTGTCTGGAAGCGAGCTAGGAGTAGCTGTCATTCCATTGCGGTCACACCATAACACAGCACATGTGCACATCCCAAATATAACATGTCAGTCGAGATAATGCTGAGTCCCGACGACCTGATTTGCTCATCATGCACTCTGTGATTCATATCTTTTTTTTGATGTTTAATGTTAACTTTAAAATAAAGAGCATTAACAAAAATTATTACACAGAAGACAAATTATAGATGGACTAATCTTTTTTTAAATACAACCTCATGAAAACACTGATTTAAGTGACCCAAGATGGTTGAAATTCCTTGAATCTTCTAAATATTATACATCTGGAAGAATGAAAACTCCTTGACATATTTACTTCATCAAGTAATTTGGATCAATTATCTTTCAATTTACCAATTTATAAGGCCATTGTGTAAACACATGTTCCTTAGCTCATAAACTGACATATGATGTTTTATTGATCTGCCCTCTCTTCATCAGACATCGACGAGTGTCAGACATCTGGCATTTGTATGAACGGCCGCTGCATCAACTCCGAGGGCTCCTTCCGCTGCGAGTGCCCACCAGGCCTGGCTATCGATGTAGATGGGAGGGTTTGTGTGGACACGCACATGAGGACCACCTGCTACGGGGCCATAAAGATGGGCACATGCTCACGTCCGTTCCCTGGTGCAGTGACTAAGTCTGAGTGCTGCTGTGCCAACGCCGAACATGGCTTTGGAGAGCCATGCCAACCCTGCCCATCCAGAAACTCAGGTAACATTGTGGATTTGCTTTAGATTGTTTATTTTAAATCCTGAAAATCTGTATTTTTTGGCATTTTTATTATAGTTAAAATATTTATCCAGCTCATCAAATGTGTTTCCTTCTCATCTGTCAGCTGAGTTCCAGGCCGTGTGCAGCAGCGGCATTGGCATCACAGCCGACGGCAGAGGTGAGTATGTTGCTGGTCAGTGTTAACTTCCCCACAGTGTTGTTAAGAAGCACGCCTGTCTGGATTAACGCCTCTCCTCTCCTAGACATCAACGAGTGTGCCCTGGACCCGGACATTTGTCAGAACGGCATTTGCGAGAACCTGAGAGGAAGCTACCGCTGCATCTGCAACATCGGCTACGAGTCCGACACTAGTGGCAAGAACTGTGTCGGTGAGTCAAAGTGGAGTGGATTGTTTTTATGTTTTATAAAAGAATACAGTAATACCCCCCAGTGAAAAGTTAGCCATGTTTCTGTTATATCATATATTGTGTATATTATTTACATATCCTTTTTTTTTCATATCGTTTTTTTAATACTTGTGATTTATTTTTTTATATTGACCAGGAGTCTCGCTTTAAAGGACAATGCTGGTGTTTTTTTTTTCCACAGTGATTCCTCTAATTAGAAATTTCATGAGTTAACTCTTCACTAAGTTATGCAACAAACAGTAAACACCTTCAACTCTTTTCTCCCTTCAGACATCAACGAGTGTCTGGTGAACCGTCTGCTCTGTGACAATGGTCTCTGCAGAAACACTCCTGGCTCCTACACCTGCTCCTGTCCTAAAGGATTTGTCTTCAAACCTGACTCAGAGACGTGCGAAGGTGAGCACGTGCACACGCACACACACACACACACACACACACACACACATTCTCTCTGAGACACTCTCACATGTTTGCTCTACTTCCCATCCATGTGTTTTGTCTTTTCTCTTTCTTTCTTTTTTACCAACAATCAAGGTCATTATAAGGTCACATTATTACCAGATGTGTTGCATTTAGTTTCAAGCAAACATGTGTCTCATGGAAAGAAGACATAGGTTACACATTGTTCTTGTGAGCGTCAAATTGTAATGAGGATCCGTTTGAATTAGCGTGTGAGTCCTGACCTCAGGTGTTTGCTTTCAGATATCAACGAGTGCGAGTCCAGCCCGTGCATCAACGGAGCGTGTCGCAACGTGGCCGGCTCCTTCAACTGCGAATGCACCCACGGCAGCAAGCTGGACTCCACCAACACCATCTGCGTGGGTAAGACATCCCGAATGTGTCCTCCCAACGCAAATTACAGCAGCACCACAGGGTCCTCACAACAGCTTGCGTGAGATAATGACTGCACACAGAAACATGAGTATGAATGGGAAATAATTGCCTAATCATTTTAATCGAGGTTTACTCTCCACTTTTGTAAACAAAGTGAGTTGGTTCAGGTTTCCAGGAGTCATCCAGAGACATTATTATCCTCAGATGTTGGGGTAGAAAGACACACACATGCGTGGCCTTGGGTCCCATGGACATTGCTTTACTTCATAGAGAACCGCCGCAGATTCAGAATGACGTGTGGTATGTAAGACTCTGCTGAGGTTAAATATTCCACTTGTTTGGAAGTTTGTTATTTTGGGGGAATCATTCTGAGAAAGCCAAGGGGCTAATACAGAACACAGATGTTATTGTTACTGAGAGAGAGAATGAGTCATTAAGAAAAGGAGAGTGAATTGTGGTTGTGTGTGTGTGTGTGGGTGGTCTCGTGGTTTTAGAGAAGAGGTGTCACTGCAATGCCTTAACGCTCTTTCTGTTCATTAGTAGCTTTAGGATTAAATGTAATGATGCAGCCTGCAGCCACAGACAGAACATGTAATATGTTGATTGTCTTGCTGGTGTATTTTGTTGCCGTTGTTAAAGGCAACCTGTGGAGATTTGAAACCATGAGCAAGGTTTTGACTTGCTGATCTCTGTTTTTTTGTATCTTGTGCTACTACTGGGTGGACGCACAAGATGGAATATTGAGATTGAGATTTTTACTTTGTGAATGATTTACGTGGGATGAAATGTATCTAATACATTCGTGAGGCCTCAAGGATGCAGAAAATCTGTTACGATCAACAACAAAAAAAGGTGAAAGAAAACTCCGCAGCTCACCTTTAATCAAAACGCTGTTTCTCCGGCTCCACAGACAGTATGAAGAGCACCTGCTGGCTGACGATACAGGACAACCGCTGTGAGGTCAACATCAACGGAGCCACGTTGAAGTCGGAGTGCTGCTCCACACTGGGAGCCGCCTGGGGCAGCCCCTGTGAACGCTGCGAGATCGGTCAGTTCAAACTGCCTAAAATATGTCAAAGGAAAGATTATTCATTATAACCACTAAAAGTGAGCTATCTTGCAATTGCTTTCTTTAGGTACAATAAATCAGTAATCCACGAGAACCAGAATATAGAATATAACTGAACATCATGTATAAAAGTAACCCCAGACTGTGAAAATGACTGGACAACTATGAAATGTTAAATACAATGCTCATACAAATATTCTTTGTTCTCCTCAGACACCGCTTGCTCCAGAGGATTTGCTCGTATGAAGGGCGTTATATGCGAAGGTAATGGCTCTGCAGTCCTCCTTTTGTCCAACATCAACACCCATGAGGGGATTTAAAACTGTGTCCTTCTGCCGTAATGTTCTCCCAACAGATTACCTTAAATTAAAAACAATTTAGTGAGTGTATGTGTTTTGGGTTTGTTTCAACCTTGTACTGATGATTCTTTAAATATGCCGCTCCCTGTAGACATTAACGAGTGCGAGGTGTTCCCCGGAGTGTGTCCAAACGGCCGCTGTGTGAACACCCAGGGCTCATTCCGCTGCGAGTGTTCTGAGGGCCTCACCTTGGACAGTACTGGACGCACATGTGTGGGTAAGAAAACTGCACAACAAAGAGAATATACATCACATCACCTGATGAATATCCGGGGGCTATGAACACGCTTCAGCATGACTTTGCTCTGGATTTTCTAGACACGCGCAGTGAGCAGTGCTTCCTGAAGTGGCACGAGGACGAGTGTGGCGAGCCGCTGCCTGGGAGATATCGTATGGACATGTGCTGCTGTTCAGTGGGCTCTGCCTGGGGTATTGACTGTGAGGAGTGTCCCAAAGCAGACACGCCCGAGTACAAAGCCATCTGCCCCCGAGGGCCCGGCTTCGCCAACAGAGGAGACATTCTGACCGGCAGGCCCTTCTACAAAGGTACCAGAGCTTTCAGCTTAATGAATAGGGACACGTCCATCTAATTTAACTGTGTAACACAAGAATCAGTGTGATCGAGTTCCAGTGTAGAGATGATTTTGAAGCTGTATCGCCTAAAACAAATCTGATCTGAATGCTGCATTATTGCACCCGACTGGAAAAAATGTATGATAATGATAATAAAAAAATACATAGGAATCAAACAGCACAGAACAAAACAAGACAAAACGCAAAAAGAACAACATCAGTTAAAACCAGTTAAAATCAGGCATTAAAAGGCTTTCCCATAAAAAAAATATGTTTTACTTAAAATAGGTACAGTTAGTTTCCAGCCTTGACTTGGGAACTTCTAGAAATAGTTGATTAGAAGAATTAGTAGCTCCTTCACTATATCTGGGGGCCAGTCCACGCTGAGCTTTAAGAGTTATTAAAAGAAATCTTAAAATCAATCCTGCAGTTGCTAAAATCTCTTAGCAGATTCTCTCAGTGGATTTGGTTAGTACTGTCAAATGGGTGTTAATGGATATACTCGAGTGAAATTTAAGTGTTTTCATATCTGTGCGTGTGAGTAATATTAGCCTTTGTCTTTCCCTCAGATGTGAATGAGTGTAAGGTGTTCAACGGTCTGTGTACTTACGGAAACTGCCGAAATACCATTGGCAGCTTCAAGTGTCGCTGCAACAATGGCTTCGCTCTGACTGCTGAAGAGAGGAACTGCACAGGTATGAAAAAGATTTAATAATAAAAAATAAAAATAAAAAAATATATATATATATATGAATAATAAACTCTCACACCTAGTGAACGTGACCACTTAATGAGCTTCCTTTTCTGAACATCACTGTGTTTCAGACATCGATGAGTGCCGCATCTCCCCTGACCTGTGTGGTCACGGTGCCTGCGTCAACACACCCGGCAGCTTTGAGTGCGAGTGCTTTGAGGGCTACGAGAGTGGCTTCATGATGATGAAGAACTGCATGGGTACGCTGGAATCACGTTCATACACGTTCACAGATACGCGATTTCACATGAAACCCTATTCAAATTCATGTCCACAATGTGAAATCGCAGTCAAGTTCAGTTTGGTTGATAATGTCATTTTTTTTTGTCTCTGTTCTTTCTTTGCGCTTTTCTTTTTCGTAAATTCCTCTTTTACTCTTATCCCTCTCCCTCCCTCTTTCCGCCTCCCCCTCTCCGTTGACAGACATCGACGAGTGCGAGAGGAACCCCCTGCTGTGTCGTGGGGGAACCTGTCTGAACACAGAGGGGAGTTATGATTGTGAATGTCCAACCGGCCACTCGCTCAGCAACGATGGCTCTGCCTGTGAAGGTTGGTCACTTATGATGTATCACACTCCACATTCACACAGTCGTGTATATGCATCCACACACAGGCTCACTGGAGGTTATGTATCATTCTCAGCACATTCAAATCAGTTTTTTCTTTGGCTCAAGTCACGTCGCAGGTGATGTGTAAGTTCAAGACATGATGAATGAATATAAATCCATTCTGTAGCTAAGGAGGGAATTTAAATTCTATTTTTTGAGCTGCTGTACAACACTTTTTATGTCTTGATGAGTAATTCTTCAAACTTGTTTGTTGGTTCAGATGTGAACGAGTGCCAGCTGAGTGAAAACCTGTGCAAGAACGGACAGTGTGTCAACTTGCCAGGAACCTACCAGTGCACCTGTGACACTGGTTACCAAGCCACACCCGACCGACAGGGCTGCGTTGGTGAGTGGAGCAAATCTCTCTGCCCTCAAAACACACAGTGAATTTCGATAGTTACGAAATTTGCGTACATGCAAATGGCTGACGATCTGAGATAACACTGAGATCTGGGTGACTGTGTCTTCTGTCTGCAGATATCGATGAGTGCACCATCATGAACGGAGGCTGCGAGACCCACTGCACCAACTCAGAGGGCAGCTACGAGTGTAGCTGCAGTGAGGGCTACGCTCTCATGCCTGATCTCAGGACCTGTGCAGGTAAAAAAAAACAAAGAAAACAAGTAAACACAGGACATGCACAGTATGTCTTTTAAAGTCGTATAAAAGGTTTAAAGAATGCAACTTTGTCTCATAGTGACAGTCTCCCATATGAAAATGAATTAAGGATATTTTCTATGTCGGGACTTCGACTTCCTATATGACACTCAAATGTATTTCTGCTGTTTCTATTAGACATTGATGAGTGTGAGGAGACACCAGACATCTGTGACGGAGGCCAGTGCACCAACATTCCTGGGGAATATCGCTGTCTGTGTTACGACGGCTTCATGGCGTCCATGGACATGAGGACCTGTATTGGTGAGAGGAGAAACCCATTCTGACATCTTCGTCTATTGTTGAACTTCTGCCCCTGTTTTGTCTTTTAGTTATTTTCTTTCTGTCTTCTAAATGTATTTATTCACGCAGTCTCTGGCCTGATGTTTTCCTGCTTGTCTGTCTCCCTATGGGACTTTCTCTGTCAGCCTCACTATCTGTCACTCAAAGGCCAGAACATTCACATGTCCTCTCTGTCTGCCCAGATGTGAACGAGTGTGATTTGAACCCAAACATCTGTCTCCACGGCGACTGTGAGAACACCAAAGGCTCCTTCATCTGCCACTGTCAGCTGGGATACTTTGTCAAGAAGGGATCAACGGGCTGCACAGGTGTGTGCACACACACACACACACACACATTTAAATATCAAGGTCTCCTCTGTGTGTCCATATCAGCGTTGAGTGATCAGAAAGTTCATCCATGCATACACTTGTTCCAAGTCTACATTTTAGAAATGAATAACTTATTTGTACTATACCATATCTGGAGACCCAGAACAGAAGTAAACCTGCTGTGGTTAGTAAAAAGCTCAATTTCAATGTCATGAAACTTGTAATTTTTACTCCCAGCTAAACTAAGGTTACTCTTTTTGTTATTTGTTATGTTTTGTTACAGACTTTCACAAGTAAATAACTCAAACTAAAATCTGTTTATCGGCCGATTTATCCCCACATCCTCCCAGATATCGACGAGTGTGAGATCGGGGCTCACAACTGTGACATGCATGCTGCGTGCATCAACGTCCCGGGCAGCTTTAAATGTCGCTGTCGAGACGGCTGGGTGGGAGACGGCATCAAGTGTGTGGGTGAGTGCATACTCAGAATGTCTCCGCTGTGAAGCGATTGCAAGACTAGTTTTGTCGTGCAACCCTGGTTTTATATGAATATGAATTGTTTTGTTTTTTCTCCCTGTCTATAGATCAGGATGAGTGCTCTGCAGAGGACCACAACTGTAACCCCAACGCAGACTGTGTCAACACACCAGGATCCTACAGGTGCACGTGCAAAGATGGCTTTAATGGAGATGGCTTTTCTTGCTCTGGTAAGGCTGTCAAATCTTTCCAAGTATTTGCCGATTGAGTAGCAGCTCTTGTGTGCGCGGTGAGGTTCATGCCCAGAGAGTTTATGATGCATTGATCTGTTTCAGACATGGATGAGTGTGCAGACAACGTCAACCTGTGTGAGAACGGCCAGTGTCTGAACGCTCCCGGTGGCTACCGCTGCGAGTGTGAGATGGGCTTCACGCCGACAGAAGACAGCAAGGCCTGTCAAGGTGCTAAACTAATTCTGTCACGTTTTATTCTCTGCTTTCTTCATTCAGGTATCGTTACTTAAAAAGTTTTCCCCCTCTCTCTTTTGCCCTTTGCCGCAGACATCGATGAGTGTAATTTCCAGAACATCTGTGTGTTTGGAACGTGCCAGAACCTTCCAGGGATGTTCCGCTGTGTGTGCGATGATGGTTACGAACTGGACCGCAGTGGAGGAAACTGCACTGGTTAGTGTCACACTTCAGTAACTGTATCTCCAAAAATCACAGCTGACTTTCTGTGTCAATAATAGAATTCATGCATCACATATGCAAAGCATAGCAAAGAAGCTGTGCAAAGACCAAAGATGTATCTACTTTAGTCGTCTGTGAAATACCTTAATTTCTCAGTTTTTGTGCAGCTCACTTTCAAATCACCCTCAGTTAGTTTGTGGCATTAATAACTCTTTAAACAATTACAGTTTTTTTTAAATGTTTCTGCACTTACAACATCAGTATATAAACGAATATACATTCAGTGAGATCTCTGTCATGTGCTTTACTGAGATTGTGTGTGTGTGTGTGTGTGTGTGTGTCACTGTTTACCGACGTAGACATCAACGAGTGTGCGGACCCCGTGAACTGCATCAACGGACTGTGTGTGAACACTCCGGGGAGTTACCTGTGCAACTGCCCAGCTGACTTTGAGCTCAACCCCACTGGAGTGGGCTGCGTGGGTGAGTCACACGGACAAAACAGGTTTAAAAAACAAGAAGCTTTGAATGGAGAAGCCCATAAGTGATACAGTGTGGGACATGACATACATGGACTAGTGCATAAAATACACATACTGTATATATTTAGGAATGTAGTATTATTTGTCGTTATGGCTTTTTACTGTGGGAGGAACTTTCTTTATCACTTATTTACTTATAGCTTATTTTTGTACACCGGGGTAAGTTTAAAATGACATCTCTATTTCATTTCTATTAACAGTGTAAAAGATGCATTATCTACATATGAGTTCATAATCAGGCTAGTGTTGCTAAAGTCTTTCAATGTTGAGAGTGTAACTTTCCACAATGTTAGCCACAGATATGTCGTTGATGAAGCTTCTGCAATTGTCTGCATTCATAAAATTTGTAAATCAATACGAGATGCAACAGTAGCATCTGGATTTATGAAAGCTCACACTGGAGTGAAAAACATTTTACGAACATTTGCTCAATTACGAGCGAGCCAAACCCATGTTAATTACATTTGTGTACTTGTGAAATAAAAGTGTCTTAAAGAGTAAATATGTGTGATTCTCAGACACCCGTGTTGGAAACTGCTTCCTGGATATCCTCGCTCGCGGTGATGGAGGAATCTCCTGCAGTGCAGAGATCGGAGTCGGAGTGACCCGAGCGTCCTGCTGCTGCTCCCTGGGCGGAGCCTGGGGAAACCCCTGTGAACTGTGCCCCCCCACCAACACCAGTAAGCACCACAGGACCTCTATCAATCAATCACTTACTTACATTTACCGCGAAACACGCATCCACATGTTACAGTTTAAATTGTCAGATCGGCTGGTATACTTACATCTTAGCAAAATGTATTAATGGCTTCTTTTTTTTACTTTGCTACTATGAAACGAAAAATCAATCTAACCTGCTGTACCTGCTCTGTCTGGTCTGTAGCGGAGTATAAGACTCTTTGTCCAGGAGGAGAGGGATTCAGACCCAACCCCATCACCGTTATCCTGGAAGGTAAACCATCCGGCTTTCTCTCTTAACCAGCTCCATATGGAATCAATTGCAGCGACAATCAGTGTAGTAGCATAACACTTCAGCTGGCCTCAGTTATAGAATTTTGCTGTCAATTAACCCTACAAGATACCTTAAAAGCAATACACCTGTGACATCTATCGATCTTAAAATTTGAATGATTTTCTAGATATTGATGAGTGTCAGGAGCTGCCGGGACTCTGCCAGGGTGGAAACTGTGTCAATACCTTTGGCAGTTTCCAGTGTGAATGTCCAGCAGGCTACTATCTCAACGAAGAGACGCGGATCTGTGAAGGTAAGGACTGACAGACCAACTACACTGGTTTATTTTGACCAAGTCGAACTGGAGCGACTCAAAAGTATGTTGTCACTGTGCTAATTCATTTTTGTATTATTATTATTTATCTAATTATCTGTCATCACATACCTATGTGCAGATATTGATGAGTGCACAACTCACATTGGGATCTGTGGACCTGGGACCTGCTACAACACTCTGGGCAACTACACCTGTGTGTGTCCACCAGAATACATGCAAGTCAATGGAGGAAACAACTGCATGGGTGAGTGGGAAGGAGGAGAAAATGAAGATTCTCACCGTCTATTACATTTCAAAGTACAGGTGTTTTTTCTTCTTTTGAACTGACACTGTGATTGATCCATCTTGTCGTGCAGACATGAGGAAGAGTGTGTGTTACCGTAACTTCAATGACACATGTGAGAACGAACTGTCCTTCAACATGACCAAGAAGATGTGCTGCTGTGCCTACAACGTGGGAAAGGCCTGGAACAAGCCGTGCGAGTCCTGTCCTACTCCTGCTACCTGTGAGTGAGCGATGAAACCTTTCAACCGTAACTCTGACAACTGTTTGAACACCACAGTGTGACTACTTTATTTTAACTACACTCACTGAGTCTCTGTTGCCCTCACTGTTTCAGCTGAGTACCAATTACTGTGTGGTAACCAGGCTCCCGGTTTCATCATCGACATCCACACTGGCAAGCCGATCGGTAAGGTCATAACAAGGTCACCACTGGATGAGTAATACCAAGGTTCAAACCAGCAGGTATAATGTTGATGTTCTTTGTTTTTTTTGTGCAGACATTGATGAGTGTAGGGAGATACCAGGTATCTGTGCCAGCGGAGTGTGTATAAACCAGATCGGGAGCTTCCGCTGTGAATGTCCCATGGGCTTCAGTTACAACAACATACTGCTCATTTGTGAAGGTAAGACTCGGGCCTCAGATACTGTCACCTGTTCTCCTGTCTCACTTGTATATTTTGCTCCTTGTATCTCCCACAACAAGGAAAGAATCATCGTCTGTGAACTGATAAGTCATTTTTATCCACACACACACAGATAGTATGAGATAATGTTTCACACAGTTCCTGCTCTTTAGCTTTTTCTGTGTCCTGTGTCTCAACTCTCTACGTACACACACATTATGTGTCACTGCTGGCAAGAACACTTACTACCATTACTACTCTGCATCACACTAACACACACTCACACAGTTAGCTGCGTGCACATACACACACACTTATAAATAGAGATACACTCACTCACTGGCCAAGAGGCAGTCTACTCAGCGGAGCAACGGCTGCGTCTTCCCAAATGAATAATGTGCTTGTAAAAACAAGTAGAGTGGCTCTGAATGGAAGCACCTGCCAGGACCTTAAAATCATGTGGAAACTGCCAGCGACTGTCTGAACTGTACCAGAGCCAAAATGGCGCCGTTGTGTTTTCTCTCCTGCGGTCCACAAGCTGACAGTCTGCTCTGACCAGACAGTTATAGAGTCTGTGATTGATGACCACCGTCTCTCTCTCTTTCTTCCCCCTGCGCAGATATTGATGAGTGTAACAGTGGGGACAACCTGTGCCAGCGCAACGCCAACTGCATCAATATTCCTGGAAGTTACCGCTGCGAGTGCTCGCCAGGCTTCAAACTGTCCCCCAGCGGGGCCTGTGTGGGTGAGTCCGGCCAGTCTGACAGACTTTACAGAGGGTTCCCTTCCGAAAATACTGTGGAGGGGGACGGACAGACTGATTGTGTCGGTTTACGAGGAAGGTGTGTCAGGGGCATCCCTTGGTGGGAGAACAGGATTAGCGTTCGCAGTTACTCAACAGCGGGAAAGCTGCTGAGATAAGTTCATGTTGGAAATTTATCTTACAATATGTTTTTGAATGCACAGTATGTTAATTGGGGTTAATGTAATGTCTGTAATATTAGCGATGAAGGTATTAGTTGAGAGATCCTGATCCTTCATGACTTTGTTAAGATATTCCTTTATTCGTCCCACAACGGGGAAATTAGGGTGGTTCAAGTTTCCCAAATGTAAGAATGCTGCTGGGTGCAGCATTTTCCCGTTTTTAATAATTGTAACTTAAATACTGTTGAGTTTGTGACTGATGAAGCAACTCATTTTTACCTTTCATCAGCATTTTCTTCTAACATTTTGAGTAGTGAAATGAAAATTTAATCCCCAGCCTGATTGAGAAATCGTTGTTGCAACTCTTATAATATCTACTTTTGAATCCTTTCCCCCTCTTTCAGACCGTAATGAATGCCTGGAGATTCCTAATGTGTGCAGCCACGGAGAGTGTATTGACACACAGGGCAGTTATCGCTGTCTCTGCCACAACGGTTTCAAGGCTACAGCTGACCAGACCATGTGCATGGGTGAGAAGGACACCCCAGCACTGTAGACTGTGTCACGAGTCACCACATGAGAAACACATTTGTCAATATCTTTATAGCACTAGTATCTATTTGTGCAATTAACTTTTTGGAGCATACATTTTTTCTCTCTGGTTTTAGACATTGACGAGTGTGACCGACAGCCATGCGGCAACGGTACCTGTAAAAATACAGTGGGATCCTACAACTGTCTCTGCTTCCCCGGCTTCGAGCTCACACACAACAACGACTGCATGGGTATGGATTGTTCACTGTTCACTGTAAAGGTCAACAGCCTTTAGTGCTTTATTTAATAGGTCAAAGTCCTGACAAATGCTATCATGGGATTAAAGATTACACCTCTAAATTCCAATAAAAACATACTGCCCTTTTTCCATGGCAGTAATATATTTGGACAGACATGAAATAAGCTTTAGACATAAAATCCATCTGTTTTTTGACTTTTCCTGGGTATATAGGAAAAAAACAACCAGTTTGCATTTGAAATTGTATATTTTAACTATAAAATAAAATAACATGAATTCAAAATGAGAGGAATGCCTTGAGAGCCCTAATCTTTTCAATGTTCATGTCCATACAGACATAGACGAGTGCAGTGCCCTCCAAGGCCAAGTGTGCAGGAATGGACAGTGCATCAACGGTCTTGGTTCCTTCCAGTGTCTCTGCCATGAGGGTTATGAAAATACTCAAGATGGGAAAAACTGTGTCGGTAAGAAATTAAATGTAAAAGTTTAGCTCTGTACAGGCACATAAACATAAACAAACATTTTCTCACATGAACTTTGTATTTCACAGATATCAACGAGTGTGTGAGTCTGCCCGGTACCTGCTCTCCAGGAACTTGTCAGAATCTTGACGGATCTTTCAGGTGTATCTGCCCTCCAGGATATGAAGTGCAAAATGATCAGTGTATAGGTAAGACACAAAGGCACAAACACCTGACTTTAACCAGCACAACTAAATGCCTATCCTAACTCTAACTTAAACCCAATTCTCACACACACACACACACACACACACAGGAAAGCCACACTTCAGCATAGAGTAAATTAGTGATCAGATCATCTGCTACAACACGCATATTGAGCATAAACCTCTATTCTCACCTCTTCTCTCCCCTCCCAGACATCAACGAGTGTGAGGAGTCCAACATCTGCCAGTTTGGCACCTGCACCAACACCCCCGGCAGCTTCCAGTGCTCCTGCCAGCCGGGCTTCGTACTCTCTGACAACAAACGGCGCTGCTATGGTGAGAGAAGCTGTTAGTTAACATGAGGGCACAGCAGGTAGTGCTGAAGATGGATTACATATAGCCAAAAAAAAAAAAGGAATCCTGGAACTTTTTCTTTTTGTTTCGCAGATACCAGAGAAAGCTTCTGCTTCACCAAATTCGACACAGGCAAATGCTCCGTGCCCAAAGCCTTCAATACTACTAAGGCCAAGTGCTGCTGCAGCAAGATGCCTGGAGAGGGCTGGGGTCTTCCCTGTGAGCTGTGCCCACGAGAGAGCGAAGGTGTGTAACTCGGGGACACACACACGTTGTGATCAAGAGGTACACGATCACACCGACAAGTTGTGAAATAACGAAGCTGACCTTTGTTTGTGTGTCTCCAGCTGCTTTCAACACTCTGTGTCCGTTCGGCCACGGAGCCCTGCCTGGACCGGGAGATGCTCGCGAAGGTGAGTGCTGCAACACCGATCCCCTTGAATCTACAGAAAAAGTGCTGATAGTGGTAATGGGGTTGTCATGTATGTCGTTTTAAAATATGCACGTATTCTTTTTCTCTCTAAAGATTTGAATGAGTGTCTGGATAACCCAGGCATCTGCCAGAACGGTATCTGCATCAACACCGACGGCTCCTTCCGCTGTGAATGCCCCTTCGGATACAACCTGGATTACACGGGAGTCAACTGTATTGGTGAGATGTTCTCTGCAGCTTAAGTCTGCAGACTTGTCACATAATCAATATGTTGTCACCAACAGATGCAATACATCAGTTTAACTAACCCGTGATTCGCATGAAAAGAATCAAGTATTTGGAGCATTTATCATGAAGCAGTTGAGCAGACAGAAAAATCAATGACTCAGTGGCGGCTTTTTTAGGAACTATGATCTCCAGGGGCTTTATTGCCTCAGAATGCATCACTGAAAATCCATATTAGCAGCCAGGTCTGATATAAGTGCAGTGTAAATGTTGCTCTTAATTCCTGCCTGTGTCTGTCTGTGTCTTCTCCAGACACCGACGAGTGCTCCATAGGAAACCCCTGTGGAAATGGAACCTGCACCAATGTGGTGGGAGGTTTCGAGTGTTCGTGCCAGGAGGGCTTCGAACCTGGACCCATGATGACTTGTGAAGGTCATTTACGAAGCGATGCTCAACACGTTCAACACATTTGCAAAAAGGTCATTCTACATCATAACAGTGAATTAAACCACGCTGTCTCTCCCCCTTTTGTTTTTTCTCAGATATCAATGAGTGCTCCCAGAACCCTCTGCTTTGCGCCTTCCGTTGTGTCAACACCTTCGGCTCCTATGAGTGTATGTGTCCCGCTGGCTATGTGCTGCGAGATGACCAACGCATGTGCAGAGGTGAGACGCAGCACATTTCCTGTGTGCATCTGCGTGACTGTGGTCGTTTCTGCCTGTTCACTTCTGCTCTGTGTGCTGTGGTAATTATTTGACAACGTTGATGTAGGATTTTGTTTAGGCTGCCCGTTGTAGTTTTACTTACTGGCCATCTGTCACTGTGCCCTGCCAGACCAGGACGAGTGCTCGGAGGGTCTGGATGACTGCGACTCCAAGGGCATGACCTGTAAAAACCTGATTGGTACCTTCATGTGTATCTGCCCCGTTGGCATGCAGCGCAGACCAGATGGAGAGGGATGTATGGGTGAGTAATAAAAATGCAGAGATGTTTACCTCGGTCTGCACACAATGCTGTTGTTGTTACTTGATTCTCCCTCTTTTCCTCCACCCTCTCATCCTACGCTCTATTTATTACCAGACCTGAACGAGTGTCGGGCCAAGCCCGGCATCTGCAAAAACGGCCGCTGTGTCAACACGGTGGGAAGTTACCGCTGCGAGTGTAACGACGGCTTTGAGACAAGCTCCACTGGAACTGAATGTATCGGTAAGATCATTACTGCTGGAGAACATGTTGTCACACCGTGGGGGTGAAGGTGTCAAAATCCTTTCTTTAAATACAGCAGAACAAATGCACACAGCTGCTGCTTCAGCAGAGTCCATGAGAGAATTATCCAAGTTCCATCTGAATCGGTTTTACAACACACACTTGTCTGTTTTCTTCTGCAGATAACAGAAAGGGCTTCTGTTACTCTGAGGTTTTGCAGACCATGTGCCAGCAGTCGTCCACCAACAGGAACAGTGTGACAAAGTCGGAGTGCTGCTGCAACACGGGCCGAGGCTGGGGGTCACAGTGTGAGCTCTGCCCGCTGCCCGGCACCGTACAGTACAAGAAGATGTGCCCACTCGGACCTGGCTACACCACCGATGGAAGAGGTGAGGGGCACAAGAACAGGGCTGCGCATACATTTAGCCAGAAGAAAGACTGCACCCTGAATTTTGTGTTCTTACATGTTTCTGTACTTCCAGACATCAACGAGTGCCATGTGATGCAAGACCTGTGTCACAATGGTCAATGCATCAACACCATCGGATCCTTCCGCTGTCACTGTAATGTCGGTTACAAAACCGACTTCACGGCAACCTCCTGCGTTGGTATGGCTGACCTGTGTTTTTCGATTTCACAGATATTTAATTTTTTTTTTGCATTGATTACACTGGTATCAATTGACAAACATGTTCCACAGCATCCCTGCCCATATTCTTAATTTTCCTTTGTGCAAAAATTTCAGATATGGATGAATGCGCTCTGTCTCCGAAGCCCTGTAACTTCCTGTGTAAGAACACAGAGGGCAGCTACCTCTGCTCCTGCCCCCGAGGATACAGCTTACAGCCAGATGGAAAGACCTGCAAAGGTACATGGGCTCCCAATTCACTTGTGTCTTAAGGTTAATTTGCCGTTCATGTGTAAATAGCACCATAAAGAATACGAGATATTATTAAATGATCACACCAGCAGCCTGGGTTCTGTTTATTCCTTCACTATATTGATAGATATCATCAATAGCTCATTTGTATGTTACAAAAGAAATATAGAAAACACAGCTCTAAGCTTTGTGGCTTTGAGGCTTCATCTCATCATGTGATTTGATTGTCATGCTTCGTCCCCTCCAAGATCTGGATGAGTGTTCAACCAAGCAGCATAACTGCCAGTTCCTCTGCGTCAACACCATCGGAGGGTTCACCTGCAAGTGTCCCCCTGGCTTCACCCAGCACCAGACTGCCTGCATCGGTGAGCACGACACTGGGAAGGAAGAAAGTCAGACATACTTATTTTTACCCCATCTCTAAAAAAGGACTTCTCCCTTCGCAGACAACAACGAATGTTCGGCTCAAAACAGTGCGTGTGGTAACCGGGCCTCTTGTGTCAACACGCCGGGTAGCTTCAACTGTGAATGCTCCAAAGGTTTCTCCTTGGACACCACGGGCGTGGAGTGTGAGGGTGAGCAGATTCAACAACCCTAATATTAGGTTGAATTCAGAGAGTTCTGCAGATTGTGTTTGTGATGGAGGTAGGGGACAGAAAAGTGTGGTTGTATGAGTTGTACTAGGTGTCACTTCACTTCTAGGAAATGAGGAGTATTTTATTCTACTTTTCCTCAGACGTGGATGAATGTGGCAGCAACCACCGCTGTCAGCACGGCTGTCAGAACATGCTGGGAGGTTTCCGCTGTGGCTGTCCTCAGGGCTACGTGCAGCACTACCAGTGGAACCAGTGTGTGGGTGAGTTACTCTGATTTGGAGCTTGTGAGTTCTTCTCTAAAGTCTTCCTTTGATATTGCAATTACACGTTTCTTAAATTAACAACTGATCAAATTTCTTCCGAAGCTATTAATTGATTCATCGCAATTCTGTTTTGTTTTTTAAATCTACCCTCATTATCATAAGTGCCTAGATGTTATTGTTCAGTTCGCAAGGTATTGCAAAGGTATGTTTGTCAGGGATTTTGCAGTTTGTTGTTAGTCACATTGTACATACTAAACTAATTTCAGTATGATTGTATCATGTTTACATGTAACAGTCTGATTAAATGACTCCTGTTTACCTTGTTTAAAGGTGCTGCTTGGTGCTGGAAGGGTAGTAACAAATGGTTCATTTAATTAACTTCACACTAAAATCTATTTAATATATGGTAAAGGCCTTACATGGAGTGTGCAATAGAATGTATTCTTTCTACCAATAAATACAAAAAAAGTATGCACCTGTGCAAAATAAATCGAAAAACCTCTGCAATACTAAATAGGATCAAATCATATGGCTATGATTTAAAAAGGTCTTTAGTGATTTCAAGGTCTTTTGTGGATTGTGTATCATTTCTTGCCTGCAGATGAGAACGAGTGTCAGGGAGGAACAGTGTGTGGCTCCGCCTCCTGCTACAACACACTGGGCAGCTTCAAGTGTGTGTGTCCCTCTGGCTTTGACTTTGAGCAGAACAACGGTGGCTGCCAAGATGTGAATGAATGTTCCACAGGCACCAACCCCTGTATCTACGGCTGCTCCAATACCGATGGAGGCTACCTGTGTGGCTGTCCTGGAGGTTTCTACAGAGCTGGACAAGGGTGAGGGAACAGAGTTCAGGAGCTGGTATTCCTTAAAGGAATTGTGATGTCACTAGACAGTGATGCCTGGGGGAAACATCTTACCGCAATAAAACATTTGACCATGTTTTATATGATCGGAGCATTGAACATGAAGATGAAATTCACTCATCACGCTCGGCACACTGACCTCTCCCACATTGTGTTTGTCTCCATCCAGTCATTGTATAACAGGCTCAGGTTTCCAAGGCCCGTTTGTGGAGGGTGAGGATGATGAGAGTCTGTCTCCTGAGGCCTGCTACGAGTGTAAGATCAACGGAGGTGGAAAGAATGGAAGACACAAGCGCAACACTGATGAAAATGACCTAAACCAGGTACATGTGTTAACAAACCACTTCCCCTCCTCTTCTACTTGCTCCTGTCCGTCTCACAATTCAAAGTCCTCCTTCTATTCTCGTCCTCACTGTAGGAGCCAGCAGTGAGCATGGCCAGCGTGGACACCCAGGCCTCCATCCCCATGAACCTCTCTCTGGCCTCGCTCGTCAACAAGGAGCCTCTTCTGGAGCTTCTGCCCGCCCTGCAGCCCCTGGAGCACCACGTACGCTACGTCATCACGCACGGCAACGCCAATGAACACTTCCGCCTGCTGGAACGCCGTGACGGAAAGAGCGTGCTCCGACTCGGAAAGAGGCCGCCTGCAGCAGGATCCTACCGGCTGGAGATCACCAGCCTGCCGCTGTTCGGGCCCCGGAGACTACACCAGCTGGAGGAGCAGCATGACAGTGACTACCTACAAGGAGAACTAGGAGACGCCCTGCGCATCAAGCTTCACATCCACCTGCACTGAGCTCAGAGTGTGCCTGCCCTGGACTGATTCCTAAAGCCTTAGAGTTTTAACCTTCCCTTTTATCCAGTAACTCCCAGCTCCCCCCTGCAGGACCATCCCCACCATCAGTGGGTCATCAAGGGCTATGAAAAACTGAGTCAATCAGCCCAACTATTCCACCACTTTGTTACTGTTCATGTTATTATATGTTCATGTTTGTTTTTTGTTTTTTCGTCTTACCTTGACTACACTTCCTCTAGCGCCCCTCCACTTCTACCCGACCTAGCACTCATTCTCCACTGAGAGATCCAGTGGAGGAGATGGCAGAGAGGTGTCTCAGTACTCAGACCACGGTGCTGAATAAAGACAAAGCAGGAAACAGATGGCCCGCAAATCCATGAAGCACTTTTGTAGACATGCAAAACAAGAAGTTAAGCAAACAGGAGGGGTTTGTTTGTTTTGAAAAAAATCAGAAATGAAGTGCTGAGAGTGGCCAAAACTATCTTTATGCAGCATGTACGATGGTTTATAAATCGCTGTGCAGGAGTCTTTCTCATTTCGTATTATAAAGAATAGAAATATTAAGGCTAGAGATCGGGGCTCAGGTGCCATCATGGTGGTCCAAGGACTCTCTCACCTCTCTGTGATCTTGCAAAAAAAAAAAAAAAAATCACAACACTGGGGAACAAGGTTCGTCACGTCTGCCCCTCTCAGTATTGTAGTGTCATTTAATATATTTGTGCTGTTTGAAAAATGTTAACACGAAGGACTGCAACATTTACACAGCATTTCAGGTTCTGAAGTCCATAGGGGACTGTTTAATAGCTGGATGCCAACCAATTTTCAGATGAGAAAAAACAGTAAGCCGTGTTCTGCTCTGATGTGACTGACTCTTGCCCTGCCTGCAGGCAGCGGCAAGCAGGGATCTGCGTGTTTGCGTGTGTGTGCCGCGTCATGTCTGGTTACCTCAGTGCTTCCCGTCGAGTATGGACACCATGCTGTGATGCTGACTTTAAAACAAAAGAGGGCGCTAGTGTCCCTCAGCATCCATCATGAGCAGGGAATACATCCGCTCGTGGCCTGTAGACTTAAAGGAAGATAGATCAGGTCACATTTGTATTTATCCTTTGAGGGATTTAAGACTTCAGGTGCACTGATTTTGGACCTGGTAGCCAGCTTTTTTTTCTCCATTTAGTCCAAAGTCTCTTTCCCTCGGCGGCTGTCAGAGGCGAGTAGCTTCTCCTGGTTCTGCAGTTTTGCTGCAAACTAAAAATAAATGCTTCAGGAGAACGGTGCTGAGAGGCTGACAGCTGACATTGGACGGCTGAACTCGACAATAAGCCGACTTTATCTGACTTCTTTGACTTAACCGTGAGCTCGATGTCTGAGGTCTGAGCCTTGTTTACAACACAAAGAGATACACAGCTGGACACAGTGACAATCTTAAAAGGTACATGACATGTTAACATTACCTAAGCTGTAACTAAAGGTAGTGCTTTACAGTGTAAGGGCACGCACAGGTGAACACAAAACCTCACAAAAGGAAAAATAAATTCATCAGGTCATCTCTCATTTCTCATGATTTTTTTTTCTCTCAAAGAGAAAAAAGGTGCTAGATAATACCATCTCTCACTCTGTACAAAGAGAGCGCAGTCTTGATTCTGGATTGCAAAAGTGACATTTCTTTTTGCTAGGTTTTTCATGTTGTGTTTGTCTGTCTTTTGTATTGTCTCATTGCTGAAAATCCAATATTATCAAATTTGCTTCTTGAAAATTAAATTGTATATTTTTAAGTGAAATGTTGATTTTTTTTTTTTTATATATATATATATGTCAAGGCTGCCAAACCAAATACTCACAGTAAACCCGAGACTGAAGGCCTTTTGTGCTGTTGACTTTTTGTTGAGAAAAAAAAGAAGCTAAACCAAAAACCAGCAAACGCTGCATCCTATCTGTAGTTGATCACTGACTGGATCCTTTGAAACCACAGGCGTCAGTCAAATCAAGAAAGTAAGGAATCCCAACACAGACTTAACGATGATAAACATTCCCATCGTCTTTTATCACACTGTCTGTACAAAGTCATCAATGCAAACCGAACCATCTCCACGTAGGATCTCTGGTGCTAAACAATATGTTTTTCTCTTAACAGTCAAGGTTGCTGCACTGCTCAACAGCCGAGGCAATGTTTATAACACATAACCATTTTCTAACCTGGGAACCTTTGTATACTTTGTATCTTTATTGTCAGTTTGTAATTTTTCTTTTATTTGCCACTATGTTTTTAAAAAAAAAAAGAAAAAAGGCAGTGTGCTGCGTATGCTTACTGTATCTCAGCGTCAGTGTCAAACTTGAAACAATACTGTCGTCATCTGCTTGCGTCGAAATATCACCTGCTTTATAACTCAGAAAAGAAGGTGCCTGAAGTTTCTGCGGTTCAAATGTTCAGCACAAGCCTGACACCAAGTGTTCATACCAAAGTCTAACTGAAAGCTGAAACGACAATCATCCACGTCGCACATCTACTAGTTGCGGATTAATAAATCAGTCAGCCATTATGGAATATCTTTTAATAGGAACATCTTTGTGCAAGACAAAAACCAAAGATTTATTAAACCAAATGGCAGTCTGTAAGATTAGAGTGATTCATATCATACTGTACACTTTCTGTCCAATGACATAAATGGCAATAAAGTATTGTGGGTTCTATTTTTAAGTCTTGTGTGCCTGAGTTTTTATTTTATTTTCTGTCTCTCTCAGTGTTCATGGCTAACAAATGTGACACGTGATGAGAAGTAGTAATTGTTTTATTTAATTTCCAATATGAACAATGTGCACCCTCCACTCAGTCCAGCGATCAGTGGAAATTAAAGAATAGTATCTGAAGGAGGAAACTTTCATTTCACTGATTCAGCACAGCGTATCAAAAACAAAGCAGATAGTCAGAAAAATTACAAAACACAAAAAAGCAAAGCTACCTTCTTTGCTTCCCTCATGGCTGCACGACTACCTCAAAGGATCCACTGTCTACGGATCAATACAGTCAGAGGAAAAGGACAGGACGATAGCAAAAAGGAGACTCCCAAACTTGAGTCAGGAATAGAAAAATAAAGCTATTTTTTGCCTAAAAGTTGCTTCATCACCACACTTGGTAGGCCGTCGAAAGCAGAGGGCACAACCAATGAACATAAATTCTACTTGCAGTGTAAGAGATTATATATTTTCAATATGGCTTCTCAGTTATAGACACAGTAACACACAAAACATACAGGACAACATTTTATGGAGACATAAACTACCTGCTCGAGCCTCAAAAAGCATTTGTGCTACTTGATCAGCACTTAACACGTGGATGCATTGTAATGGACCTTGGCTAATTTAAAGGGGCATCTGCTTAAGTGTAAACTCCTTCACTTTAGTCCTGCCTGTGTCCTGCGTGCTCTCGTCGCAAATGTAGCTTCGAGGTTCTGAACTGATCTGACGAGCAGAGGAGATTGGGAAAACTAGCCCTAAAGTGATGTTGTAATGTGGTGGCATGTTGGCCTCATACATTAGTTCAGGTTAAGGCAGCTGTGCAGCTTATTATTCTTTTTTTTTTTTTTTTAATGACCACACATCTTTGCTTGGTTGAGTGTTTGGCTTGCAGGGTGTTGCTCTTGTTGGATCAGACTTGTTATGGTTGGATAGGGTACCGCAGCCTGATATTTACACCAGTGCACAGACTGCAGGAACATCAAGTTAACCCTCTTATAAAGCATTCTCACACCCTAATTAGACAATGCTGTTAAAGATCCCGTCCGTGCACATCGAAATATTCCCTCCTCTGCACCCTGTTCACACATCACCCTACACCAGAGCATAATCAAACTGACCCCTCTCCAAGCCCTCCTTGTGGTCAGTCCAGGATGATGCAGGCATGCGGCTGTAGGGGTCCAGCAGGATCCTGAAGCACCTGACCAGCAGGAAGACCAGGAAAAGCATGAGGAGGCCTACGAAGGCCAAGGCGGTACGCTGCTCATTGTCCACCCCGACCAGGGCCAGAGGGGGGCTGCTGCTGCCACTGCCAGGACTGCCTGGGAGGGAGGAGCTGGTCGGGGACAGCAGCAACTCATAGTCCATTGTGGGCACATCGTCCATCCTCCACGGGGTCCGGAGACAGGGCTTACACACTGACTGGAAGGTTGGTGTGTTGGGAGGAGTTGCAGAGAAGGAAGGGAAAGTGCTCATGAGGGGCCGCGCAGTGAGAGAGGCCAGACTGAAGACCGGGAGTTTGTGATAATGAGGCTTAATGAAAAAAGATGGTTTACAAGTTTTATATTGTAGACCCTGTTTGTTGGGTGAGGAAGTCAGGTAGCCTAAGTTAGCAGGTTGTTAACAAGCAAGACAACTGCAGAGCAATCTCCAGTTTAGAGAGTGTGAAGCATTGGTCAAAAATGTGTGTTCACACATTTTCCTCTTGTGGCCAGTTTATGTAGTCAAATATAGGTTGGTCAAAGTGATCAGACCCGGACAGGCCCGGCCCTAGTCCGCCCTGACAACGTGACACACACACACACACACACACAGACACACACACACATGAATATGCACACAAGCACTATTCAATTAACATGGACTACATTTTAGTGTCACACATGACCCTCAGCTGTAAATACATATATTCTCTTTGAGTATTTATCACTCTGCCACGTCAGCTCTCACTCAATCAGAGCAGACAGGATGTGCCACTGCCTCCTGCTAATCCAAACACAAGCACGCGTCTGATCACAGACACGGGCTGTGTTCTCTGAGGGAGTTAATGACGTGCAGACGGACTTTCATCACCCAGTCGGGGTGTCGCCGTTCATGTGTTTGTCAGTGTTATGTCACCGAACTGAGAGCCAGACACAAGTGTTGGAAACACAAGGCTATTTAAAGCATCTGCAGGGGGCCAGCAACACCAGGTGTTCTTCTGTGTGCGCACATGTGTGGGTGTGTGTGTGTGTGTGGCTGATAAGATCAGGAGGTCAGTGGATCAATGGCCCTGAATATAAAGCAGAGCAACACCTTTGCTGATGTCGCCTGCTAAATGCAAAGTTTTCCCTCCAGTCCAGCTCGCTGAAGCATGATAAGTGGGTCAGAGAGCTGACAGGTGCTGCAGTGAGTTACTTTCACTGTTTCCCTTTGGGATGAGCTCTTCAAAAACTGCCTCTCCTGACAAGTAGAGAAGTAACAAGAGGTAGAAATGATGGAGAAGGTATTTTGTTTTGCGTGCTTTTTACGTTGTCAGTCACAAAATGAAAGTGGCTTCATCCAGTTTAATCTTCAGTCCACCGAACGCAGGATGTGTTCACGCAGTTCTTCCTGCTGCCTTGACATGACAGATGGACGTCGGATGTTCCTGGTTGAGCCGAGAGAATCACTGGAGATCCTTATAGATCACCACCTGCAAGCACAAGAGGCCACAGGTTAGAAAGGACACTTCATATGTTCTACATGACATCAGTAAACAGTCAGATTGCAAAATAATCATAATAAAACCAAAGGAATAGCACGACTTTCCATTAGGACTGATTGTTTCTCATGTGGACCATACGGAGAAGATGAAGTCACTCCTTCCTCAACTCATTATTTGATGCAATTACATGACCCCCGGCACAATAAGTGACAGTGACATTAGCCATCTGTGGGGAGAACACTGCACCAGGATCTCCTGTAATGACACTCAATTAGTCAACTGATGGGGTCATTACAGCCGCTTTAGCAATAATGAATGCATGATTATGAACACCGATACCACATTACATCACCCTCATTTGTCAGTGCACCGTTACAGTGGGCCATTTGTTCACTCGCTGACCCCCTTTGTTCATGTGACAAAGTGTTGTGGAGCCTCATCAATAATCTAAAATCACATCTCCTGTGGCAGACCAGGTTTCAAATCATTGAGGAAACATTATATGCAAACCATTTCACCTGCTCACCCAGCTGAATATGGCTGTGACTGGGCTATTTGCTTAGGCAAACATGATAGGGAGAGCATTCTGTGTGTGTGTGTGTGTGTGTGTGTGTGTGTGTGTGTGTGTGTGTGGTGAAGGGGGGGTAGAAAGAGACAAGGATGTTAGAGAAAAGGTAAGCGCTTTAAAAAATTAAGTAAATGTTTTAAGGAAGGATAATGATGAATACAGAGACCAAGTCAATTTGAATTAATAACTAATTCGTTATTGTCTTTGTGAAGAGAGAACATGGTGGGTACAATATCTGATAAAAAAAATAAAGATAGACAAGTGTCAACACATCGAGATAAAAAAAAGGATCAGAGGACGGATAGAAAACAAAGGACGATGAAAAAGGGAATTATGAAGATTGATTGGGAAGGTAAAAATGGATGAATGGAGAATAGGTTCCTGTGGTGACCGGGCAGCAGTACAAAGGAGAGAGGAGAGGTTTGCTGGCACAATCCGAATGACCATGGCAAAATGCCTTTTCAATACCCTCTGTCTGTGTCTGTCTCTCTCTCTGTCTCTCTGTCTCTCTTTTTTCTCTCAGTTCAAGGGTTTTCTATCTGCCACTTCATCAGCCAGCCAGGTAGCACAAACTGAATGAAAATGCACTCCTGCATGTGTACATACAGACCTGCTGTGTGTGTGTGTGTGTGTGTGTGTGTGTGTGTGTGTGTGTGTGTGTGTGTGTGTGTGTGTGTGTGTGTGTGTGTGTGTGTGTGCGCGCGATTCCAACTTGCCTCTGAGTGATGTAAGTTGCAAAACCCCAAAATAGGTCAGGAACCTTGAAACAGTTTTCAAGGACATTACTGTCACACATCTGCATCTCCAGGCCTGAACTCCTACAGCTGCTGTGAGACCCTTTTTCTGATGTTTTTTTTTTTTTTTTTAAAAAAACCTAACTGAAACATAATTCTCCTGCTTATTAGGAGTAATGTTGTTCAGCAGTTACTCTAACATTCTTCTTTTATATTCTTATCTTGTAAAGTTGCCAGTGGCATTAAGAATGACCGTTTGTTTTAAGACACGGGTATATGGAGCCTCCAGGCCATAAACAGCCTCTGAGACAGTTTCATACAGCCTGCATAACGATGCAGAAATACAAAAAGAATATCTCATGACGGCATTGTTCTTTCTGTGAAAAACAAAATAAATAGTACATTGAAAAATAGAATGGTAGTTGGCAAATATAGTTCACTTACTAATAAATAAGAAGTCCTTTCCCCTCAGGTACAAAACGGACTGTTTGACGATCATAGTTGGAAAAGCACTGGTGAAACACATTTTGGTGAGAATGGCTCAGTTCCATCAGATGTCCCAATGAGCCACGAATGAAACACAAGTGGGTGCAAAAAGTAGAGTTGGATAAAAAAAGAACATTACTGAAGAAACCCACACACTGGGATCATCTCCATTTTGAATGTGAGGAGCAGCTGAAAAGTACAAACATAACCTCATCTGATCCTATGTCCAGCCTCTAATTATTTGGTGTCAGCGTTTCTCCATCATCTCTCACTAACTGGGAGGGAGAGAGGATGATGACGAGACTGAGGGAGACTCAGTGGTCAGGTGGTTCAGCCATGGTCTCCCAAGGTGTGGGTGTGTGTGTGTGTGTGAATAAGTCATTGGGAGGTAGAGGGAGGACAGACAGAGATTGCTCAGCTTATTTTCCTCCTCGTTAAGTCTCACTCCAACCATCACCCTCCATCAGCCTCACACACACACACACACACACACACACACACACACACACACACACACACACACACACACACACACACACACACACACACACACACACACACACACACACACACACACACACACACACACACACACACACACACACACACACACACACACACTCTCTGTCGTCCATCAGCCTTGTCTCACTCGACTCGCATTAGTTCTCGCCCACTCCATCTTCTCTCCAGACCACCTCCTCGATGCACCGACGAGACCCTGAGATGAAGGGAAGCGAAGCGGACGCTCGTCAGTCTTCATCAAAAAGCCCTCAAATGGACACCTCTCTCTCACTCTCACTCTCACACACACACACACACACACACACACACACACACACACACACACACACACACACACACACACACACACACACACACACACACACACACACACACACACACACACACACACACACACACACACACACACACACACACACACACACACACACACACACACACACACACACACACATCCAGGTAAATGAAATAAAGAGAGCTGAAAATAATTTTACCTCCTTTATCCACCTCCTGTTATGTCTCACAGGTACCCAGGTATACACACCCATTTACACACACGTGTACACATATATCACGTGTTGAGATTTAGAGGCAATTTGTAAATGAGACAAACCCCACAGTCAAACCAATTTCTCACCAATGCTGGAAGATAATGCATTATCTTTTCAAAAGGAGGACCGCAGGCCACCACTGTCCTCCAACCATGCCAAGCCCCCACAAGGTTAAGTGCAGAGACAGGCTTGATTTGTCATTATTTATAGCCTGAGTAAAGCCACTCTCTAAAAGTAATTAGACTTCAGAAACAAAGAGAAAAGAGCAAGAGAGAGCAAGTGGCAAAAGCTAAAGAGAAGGAGAGAGAGAGAAAAGGAGTTAATGTTCCCAGTCTCAGCCACAGCCTGCTGGGAATCGAATTAACCCTTTCCAATTTGCTGCTTATGAAGATAAAGTGGACCTGAAGCAAATGCAATGGGTTGCTGTATGAGGTGCACAGGCTCAGGTGGGTCTCCCCCTTCACATCACTTTAAAAAAGTGATGGTCTTGACCAAACAAACAGCATTCACACAGGACACATACGCTGCACATAAACGACAGGGAGGCCCCTGGGAGATTCCCTCCATCATCAAGCCTAAAGATAAGTTTGATTTTCCTTACGTGGGGACTAATGGGAACGATGGGGACCAGGTCACCTTGAGATGTGCACGACCAGAAACCTTCTCCAAATACCAACCTTAACCAACGTTAACATGTGCTGCTTAACCAGCAGTTAGTGGATACTCTGGTATCTCCGGAGTGAAACGTTTGCACATATGCACGGAAATCTACAGACCAATACCGTACAGGTATTTTTAGCATCTGAGAGAGACAAAGTGTCTGTGGAGGACTTGGCCTGCCCCTGGGATGGCCCCCGTCATAATTAGGCTGGCAGTGAGTAGCTACAGTAATGGGGATAAAGTTTGCAAGTGAGCGACAGATATAAAGACACATCGTGAGAGCGAGGGGGGGGGGGCGAGAGCACCCTGTTCTTTTACTGAGCGTACATGCAAATGAGGATGCAGTGCTGTGAGAGTGGAAAACAACCAAGACTGCTGACCTTTGATAAACAAAAAGGTACAGTGACAGTACATAGAGGGCAATACGTTTTATATCGATGCATTCTTCAAGAACCTGTCCGCCATCATGAACACACACCCACTTTCCCACTGCTCACTCCTCATCAGGTTGAAGTATGGATCTCACTGTCGTGCGTTTGTCAAGAGAAAAAGCGGCCCACTGCTTTAAGAAAGTGTTTTCACATCAGCTCAGACAGGAACTTGTGTTGTAGTGAACCAGGAGAAAGGAACAAGGGATTGAGATACAGAGGAAAAGAGAAATGGGGTTGTTAGATGAAGGGGAAAAACAAGGGGGGGGCAGAAACAAGCCCTTTGTGATTCTCAACAGGGGCAATACAGCTGAACAATTCCATCTTCCAAGGTGCCTGCAATCTATCATTTTATCACAAGCCCAGAAGAACATGCAGTCTATTTTCTCTATCAGCATATTTAGGTTTTTTTGTTCAAGGTCACTCCCGCATCAATATTCAAAGTGTTCAATCAGTATTCATTTTTGTACAAGACGAGCTTTCTGATTTAACAAGGCCTGATTTAGATAGAGCGGAAATTCTCCTCTGACAGGGTCATCTGCTCCGTGGTGGACTGCACGTTTCTTCCAAAGATGCCGCGAGTGATGCAAACAAAAACATAAGTGGGGTGGACGACAGCGACCCCCTTTTATCTAGTTTCAAATCTAGTTCGTCCTCACTCCTGGTTGTTTTGGCACTCTGCCTGACAGCCTGCAGCACCAGTACGTCCGACTGTCACTGGGGAAAGGTTCAGAGGGAGTCGATCCTGTATCCTGCTAATGATCAAGACTATTCTGGCCGAAAAATGCATCCGTCAAAATTGTTGAAAATATTGGGATGACAGCATGTGGCCGCAAAAAACTGCGTCGCTGGCATGCAGAACACGCACAGAGGAACACGCGTAGAAAAGATGCATGTGACCAAGTGACCACTGACTCATAATATGATTAGTCCTAATTTGACCCAAAGCATCTTTATTTGAAAGTCAGACTGACAACAATAAATAAGGTCAGGAAATATGACTCCATCGCAGGCCACAACCATGCAAACCAAGAGACTGGTAAGTTGTTTAAGGCTTTTTCGATGTAGCTAGCAGGCCTTAGCTATACATTTTGCCACTATGTTCATCTGGAATATCTTTTCAGATTAAAAATTACAGACTGACCAACAAATACTAAAACATGTTCAACTATAAATATGTTCTTTAGCATTTCAGCAATTGTCTTATCTCTCATTAACAATGGATGATTACTGCTGGTCATTCTTCAAGGCAAACTCAATGTAGCACGATAAAGCTTGAATGAGCCATTACGCATTTCAATTAGACATTATTCTATTCTCATTGATAACAGCTCAAACCAAACAAGGGTACAAATAGTGTAAAGGTGTTTGTACATTTTGTTAATGCTCCATTGGTATTATTTCCACACAAAAAACCACTAGGGTCAAGATCCCTCTGATTCTCACTATAGACAACCACAACAAGAATTTCATGTTCAAACCTATTGGCTCAAATATATGACTCGAGTGTTGATTTTTACATTTTTCTTGATGTTCAATAAAGCAGGCGCGTCACACAAAATATTGTCTGCTATAAAAAACACAATGAAAAAGAGTAAATGCATGCACTCACAGAGTGAACCTATTTGAGAATTTTATTCCATCCAGTCATGCGTCATGATAAATGTGATTCCTGCTGCTCGAGGCCCTTGGGGCTGACTGAAAGGCAACGGAGACCTGAAAAACATCTGCTGCTTCCAGCCATATACCTCACTGACGCTGGGCTGCTGGCAGACCGCAAAAGAAACCACCTCTCTCTCCTGTTCAGTTCACCAGTTTGCCTTTATCAATTCTGTCATAATCAGACCATTATTTTCAGAGATCCAACGCTCATCCTGCCTCCCTTTTTAAAATATTCGCCCCCACACCTCCTACTCTCTCCAACCATCAGTCAGGGTCACTAAACGTCAGCCCAATCATATCCACCTACATCCTATATTTAATTCACAAATTGCAGGCATGAAATGATGAGGACGAAAAGAGACTAATCCACAAGTGGTGGCAGGTCACCAGTGAGTGGATGAAAGTGTGGAGTGTGCAATAGTAAATCAGAACGGCTTATTTTGTTTTATTTAAGACAAAACGGCTATCTTGTTCCTGAGGAGAGAAAGTGGGCGTAAGTGAGCATGAGAGCAGCCGACATGACCAATCAATCCCTACAGTTCACCTTGAAAGACCCCCGGCTGCTGTCACATTGGCTCACGTTGGCGGAACACAAGGCTGTGGGAAAACCCGGCGGTGAGGTGCGAGGTGGTCAGAAGAGAGATGAGGTAAGAGATGAACGAGAACAGAAGGGCAGAAAGGAATTGGAGACAGAGCGAGGGAAACGATAGACGCATGGAGGGAAGGCGGAGAGGAGAATGGTCATCCCATATGATCTACACTTGCATTCAGACAGAGCAGAGGTCTGTGGCTACCTGGGGGAGAACAGAGGGTCGTGGTGCATCAATCAGATACATCTGGAAGAAAGAGCAGGAGACAGGAGAAAGAAAAAGAGGGATGAGATTTGGGCAGGGTGAAAGTAGGCGGTGCATGTGGGGTTAAGGCAATATGGAGATGTCAGCACTCTTAAGTCAGAAGACAGCACTTTTCTTCCACCAGGCAGCCATTCTGTCAAGTCCACTGGGACAGAACCGAGCCTGTGCCAGCCAGTCAACCAGCCCACCACGAAGGCCATATATATATATATGTCCCGTGCACTGCCCACACAACGCTTGCTCAAAACCAAGGTGGCAGGGTATGAAGTCAGCATTAAAAAAAAGTCAGAAACTTTGATGTAGACTGCGAAAGGAAATGACCTTAGACGTCGGAGAAACAATGAGCCAGGATGTAAAACAATGCTTTTCACTCAGCAGTGCAAAAAAAAAAAAGAATAGAGAAAACACTTAAAGGAAGCTCACACCATGAATGTGAAAATGCAATAACAGGGTGCAATGCTCGGTGAATACAGCCCACCACAAGGAAAAGAGGAGCTTTAAATACTCAACAATGGCAAAGTGCTGATTCAAACAGTGAAGGTGGAATAACGGCTCAGCGGGGAGCTGCTGACTGCTCTGATCTCCACAGAAATAGAAGCCACCAGTTGAACTCCTAAGCACGGATTACACACAAAAGAAAAGTCATCACAAAGACACGGACATACCGCCTTTACTGGGGTGAAGGTAGTCCGTTCAACGGATGTGATTACTGAGCTGGCAGGAGGCGTGAAAACCGAGGGAAGCTGGCGGAGGCCTAAAGCCTCACTGACCGAAAAAAGGCGAGGCCAAACACATCTAGGGCAGAAGAAAAGGAGAGCTTATCTGCTCACTTTATTTCATGGTCCATCAGCAGATTCCATTCCAATAAGTGAATAGGCCTCAATCTCTTTCCCCCCATCAAGTGCTTCCAGATGAGTTAATAGACGGGTGCTTGGAGCTGCTCCGGGGTCTCGGGGTCTATTTCTGAGCTGAGACGGAGCTGAGAGACAGCGAATCCTGTGCCCTGTGTCAGTTACCAAAGGGCTACAGATTGGGATGCGGATGAATATTTGTCGAGCGATCTTCAATGGAAATCAAAACCGCATACGTCCTGGAGGATCACCTCCCGCTAACTTGTCGAGGATGAACATCCACGATGCCTCTGCTGCATCTCCGTAGAAGCAGCTTCACCCTCCTGCTGGTCTCGTGAGCAGGAGGTGGCGACAGCAGACAGGAGGTTTATGACCCATTGTGCCATGTTGCCACATTATATAGAACCGAATTGAATCATGCTCAGCGTGTCATTGCTAATATTTCAGTGGCAATACACTGAAGTACCACAAATTGTACAGGTGATTTCGTGTGCCATGGTTCAACAGGAAAAAGCAATTTCAGAGCTGAATTGTGCTACAGTATGAAATTTCAATTATGGGTATCGAAGCGACGCTGCCGAGACCCTTTAGTGACTATACCTCCTCACTCAGCTGCTTTTAAACGACGCCTGAACAATGTAATAAAACAACCACCTTGGTGAGCGGTGGAGAGTAGATGATACACGATATCGAGCCTAATCACGGAGATTGGCAGCGAGACAGCTGCGTGGTGGAGAACCTGATTCACTAATGTGCTTCATGTAATACTGTACACCCTGACAGGAGCGTTAAGATGGCTTTGTGGGTAAATCCACCTGGGTTTTCACTTTCCTTTCCACCTCTCCTCTCATTACAGGTCACTACGTGATGACCCTGACAGCTTCCTGCCCATCAGCATAACCAGGGCGCGTTGTGTATTTATAAGAAGGGCTCAATTGAGAGAGGTAGATAAAGCAAAGTAGTCACAGACAATTGTGACTCATTGTCCTCATTTTGACCAACATTGTTGAACTAAACAAACATTTTGCAATGGAAAAAGTCTAGATGTTTATGAAAATTGAGCATGACATGAAATCTCCACTAGAAATTCCACTGAGCTCTTTTTGGAGAGCTTGTAATGGTTTGTCCAATGGTTGGCAATTGTTTGTTGAGGTTGGTTTTTTCATTCATCAAAAATGTAACAAACAAAAAAACAAACAAGGAAAAACAAAAGTCATTGCCTCGATGAACTTTTGAAAACTTGATGAGAATGAGAACATACAATAGTTTGAAGCTGCTTAACCATAGCACCTTCAGTTTTTGATATTCTGGAGCTCTATCAAGGACAGGGCATTTTTTATGTCCGTCTTACGAACATCTCCTCCGACAGACGGTCAGTGTAAATCACAGTACTTCCCCTCTGTGGTATAACAGTGTTTTACAGTAGTGACCACTTACTTGTGTTGTTCATAAAGTTAAAACCACAGGGAAAAAAAAGGCTGGTCTTGGTTTCCACACAATGGCAGCTGAAAGCCGAGAGTGCTGAGCGGCTCTCTAGTTTGGGTTTCCCAAGTACGTTTTAATCTGAGAGCTCAGTCTGGTTCGACAACGGCACTACACCTCTGTCCTCTGCTCAGTGAACTCCATCAGATTCCAGAGAGCCAAAAAAACCCCTCAGATTACTCATTACCGTTAACAGGACAGCATTAATTATTAAGCAGTTGTGACTGTAACGTGAGACAATGCGGATGGAGGAGACCAGGGAGGCTGTGGTGCGTCCAACGCCTGGCACAGATTTCAGAGCCCTGCGCTGGGTAAATGATAGTGTGCAGGAAAAGGCCAAAAACCAACACCTCCGTTCAGGAAATGGATCAAATTACACAAAACTGATGAGAAACCAATCAAAGACACACAGCGACGCACTGACAACACGGCGCTTATCGTGTTCCCCATATCAGCGTCAATTGCAAATTTGAAAGAGCAAATGAAATTCAAAAGACATTATGGGGAAGGAAATACGAGTTTTACTCTGAGTGACAGTTCCAAATTAAATTCACTTGCGTACTGCTAGCTATTCAGGGTGTATGCATCAGACCTACGCTGATGAGCCATTGGGTGTGGAGGGGGAGAAAAAACACACCTCTCAGCATCTCCGCATGATTCAGTCCACATTTCCAGAGGGAATAAATGAGAGAAGTAATTCTGTCTTGCCTTACAGATATTGGGACTAACTAACGGCGTCCCTTCCTCCGTTTACAATACGACGTATGTTTGGCGTTGACAGGGATCTTTCTTGACACCCCTCTGGGATGTAAGGGATTTTACATGGGTACATTTTTTTTTTTTTACTTTTAAACTACCATTGAGCAAATGACAATCTGAACCAAGCGCTGTCTAGTCACTAGAACGGAGCACATCTTCTCATGCTACTACCATAGTTGCTATTAAGACCTGAAATGTTCTGGTACAAAAACTCGCTGGCTTGCTATCTGAACCTCGAAAATATGTTGCATAAGATAAAAGAGAGAGACCACCAAGAGGGCAGAGCATCAACTTCAATGAAAACAAGTAGATCTAAATTTCAATTTGCCAACGTCACTCGCTGGCTGACATTACAGGCGAGAGACTGGCTGTGTAGATTTTGAATATTTCAATATACAATTGCGGTCGTTCACGTTATCATCCGAGCCTTGAACACTGAGAAAACGTCTTGTACAAGGAGAGCAGTGATTGCAGTTGTATCTGTGAGCACCATGGTTAAGCCGCGGCTCAGGACATACAATTTTAAACTTTGATTAATAGCGGATGGATTGCAGGTGGTGCAATGATAAATCATTAATGAGGAAAATATTAATTATATCCTCTAAAATGTGAGCACAGCAGGGCTGCAGACTTGTGCTGCTGCTCTGTAGCGAACAGCCTCGGTTTTTGTTCGGCCAATCACTGACACACAACTGCGCGAACCAACAACTGAGACTGAGAGGACACAGACACTAAAATGGCTTATCAGGGGAAGAAACAGGCCCACGGCAGACATGAAACTATCTCATGTAATGTAATTATAAAACAAGAATGTCTGTCTGTCTGTCTGTCTGTCTGTGTCTGCATATCTCAGGACACGTTGACCCCATCAACTTCACAATTGGCAGGTGTATTACTGCAGATAGTGGTCATGCAACATGTTTCGTATTAATAAACTGTGAATGAAGACATGATCTGCACAGCCCTGCAGCAGCTGGGAGGGGCTTCACTGCTCCCAGCCGGGATCAGAGCGGAACAACTGTCAGGAAAAAGTATTTTAACGTGACATGCTCTAAACAGTGCATTGATGTAGGCAGTTACTGAAATAAGCATTTATAATCTTTGCAGATACATTTTTTTTCTTTTGTTCTGAACCTATTTCTTTGAATTGACCAAAATAAAAAAAGAAGATTTATTTCCTCAACATGTGGATCGTGTTTTCACTGGGGCTCTAACAACTAACAACTTAAGACGACAACAACAAAGTAAAGAAACAACATTTTGTTTTGGTTTTTTTGGAAAGGCTTACATTCAACTCAGGGCGATTAGACATTGATTTTCTGAGCGTCCCGGGACAGTCCGGCTCCCAGCATTGTCATAATAATGTCATGGCACATTGGTCAATGATGTGGTAACCTGGTGCTTTTAAATCAATGGAAACAAAGCGTAATGCACATGATATATAGATCACATTTATGTGGACATAGCACAAGAATAAATGAGTACAGCTGATATCTAGTTCCATGGATGTCCTCGTCATTTGGCCTCGCCTCGGTGAAAACGCCAGGGTGTTGCTCTGGCACGTGTGTCTGACTTCGTCAAGCCCACATCGCGACAGCAGTTCTCTCGTTTGGTTCCCTCTGCCTGTTGGGACAAACTTCCAAAGTTCGACAAACAATGCGGACTGAGCCTGAACGACACTCAAAGTCACGTGGGCGGGTCAAGGTGTGCCGCGTCACAGGTCTGTTTCTGACGCAGCGATTGGTCGAACTTCAGCTGTGCGGATTTCTACGATACGTGCAGTGTGCGCGGTGGGTTTCGCAAATATTTGCTAGAGAGTTCCACCAACCTGGCTCCACACGGACTGGTCCTCGCGTCTGCTGCATCCGAACGGCTGCAGCCTCAAACTTTGGGATGCGCTCGTCTCTCCTCCCCTGTCTCTCTCTCCTCCTCCTCCTGCTCCTGATGCTGATGCTGATGCTGCTGCTCAACGTGTTACAGCCGGAGACACGACGGGACCCAGCAGCTCTTAAAGCTCCCCACCCACTCCCGGACTCCTCCGGCGCACACAGCCAATCACAAAGGTAGCCCCGCCCCCCCCGACCCAATAATTAATAACTGATACCTATAGTCGGACAAAGCACATGATGCACTGGACTAAATGTGTTCTGGTGCCAGGCAATGATATGACATAATGCAGCAATTATTTTCCAGAAGGAAAATTACAGCCTATGAATATTGCCTGACCTCACAGACACACTATTAGTTGCATCTCGGGGTGACATTCACTCACAGATAATTGACCTATTATATTATTTTGCACAATGAGTGTGTCTAAATTGTATAAACCTTGAACAGGCCTGGCGAAGAATCCAAATGCAACTGATGCGCCTGTAATTTGGAGAAAACAAAATGAAGGGGATTTATCTGTGAAAACAAATGATAAATGTCGGCGGTGAACAATCTCTCTGTTCCACAATGACTTGAAGGAAAGGCTAAACTCTGATGCGACTTCACACAAATGGAGCACTCCACTTTTCTCTTCTCCTCTTCCTCAACCGCTTGGTCCTTGACAGCAGCTTCTTTCGTCATCCCCTCCTCCCTTGCTGCTGCCCTCAAAGTTTTCCCATGAAAGGAGCTAATAATCTCAATAGCACACAGTGGAAAAACAAAAACAGGAGTTTAAAAGGCCTGTTGTTTACATGTATTTTAAATGTCATGCTCCTGTACAAGGCTGACTCCAGCAATGGAATTCTGCAGGAAGTGAACTTGCACCTACATTTGAACCCTTGTAGGTGATATAACGGAAACAAAAACCAACAAGTTCTCAATTTAAAATGTACAAAATACTACACATCCTCTGAGTTTCTCCACCACATTGGTCCACTCCATCTCTCCATACCTCCCCTCACATCGTTTTTTCCCAACTATGCACCTCATTCTTTTCGTCCTCCATTTCTTAACTTGCACTACCCACCCAGCCCTCTCCATCCTCTTTCGCTCTTCCACTCTGAGGTTTCCATGAGGGGGAAAGAAGTGGCATCTGTGCAATCTGTGCCATCGGCTGCCTGCCCTCCGTCTCTGCACCGCCAGGTGCTACTTCAGCCAGTCACCTCACCTGGGCTCCAGTGGTCAGGGCAAAAGTGCTGGGGCAGGTGGGAGATGGAAGCGAGACAGCAGCAGCAGAAGGGTCCGGTGTAGTAAGGGACATTAATTAGATTTATTACTGTAGTTCTTTTTGGTCCTCAGTGACTTACCTCCACAGTAGTTCTGTTATTGGTGGGGGTATTGGCCAGCCTGCTTCTCAGAACTATTTTATTTTTACAGCAAAAAATAATAATATTTGATGTTATGAATCCACTTAAAACCAACAAACATTAAAGCAATAATCAAAGCAATCAGACAATTGAAACCCAGATAGCACATTCATATTTAAATAGTCAGTCAGGAAGAAATAATTCATAAATGTATGCAGGCTCTGTGGGTGTGTATAAGTACACTACAGATGTGGAGTGTGACAGTTTCTCAGGTGTTTTGGGGGTGGGGGGGCTAATAAGCCCCATATCCGGTATGTTGACTAGAATTTCTCAGCTTGTTAACTTGTGTCTGTGTGTGTGTGTGTGTGTGTGTGTAATCCTCCTGTATTTCGGTGAGAATTCCATATTTCCTGACTTTGGGTCTGCGGTTGTGATTGTGTGTCTGCCAGGTTCTGTATGTGCGGGTGAAGGGGGCAGATTGCCATGACCAATCAATAATCCTGATAATGACATCTGAGGGGTGTCATTATGGCGGCCCCTTGGGCGCACAACGCCTCCTCTTCGGTATAAGAGCATCATTGTCTCCTCTCCGCCGAGCGAACACGCACCTCATTAACCTTTTGAGCCAACACAACACAGAGCAGAAGCCATTTACCTTTCCCCAACATCGAGCAAACAATTATCTCTCTCTTTGGAGTTCTGTGAGCACATGAGGAAGAAATAACGTTCTCCTCAGATCAGTCACACATTGACGTATTTGCACTTTTCGGGAGAAGCCGCTGCAACCGGGTGCACCGCCATGTTGTTCACATCAAGGGACTATAGTTGTGATTGAGGGATATTCGGAAAATATCAGAACACAAATAAAGCATTGTGATACTCCATCTCAAAATAATTATTTGTTTATATTTAAGGTTGAGACTCAGACAGGCGTTCCATCTTTCATAAAGTAGTTAGTTGTGGATTTTCATTTTTCTTTTACAGTGAGTGAACTGGGCAGCTGAGATGATTATCCGTGTCGGTGCTGGAGGCGGGGGCTCTTGCCAAGCGTGACAGTTTTCTCTCCCCCTCCCTGAAGCCCGCTGTCCCTCATGGCAATAATCCCTCCCTCGTTGGACACCAGCACAAGTATTATCACAATTATATGCAGAGAAACCCAGTGGCTGCTGTTTTTCAAAGTGAAAGTGGAAAAGTGAGCAGGGTGTCTGAAAGTCATTTAAACCCCTGGGAATCGGAGCTGTTTTGTAGCCAGTGACCTTCAGAGCCCAGAGCATGTCAGTTCCCTTGCGGTGTGTGCGCTTGTGCATGTGCGTGTGCATGTGCGTGTGTGTGGGTGTGGGTGTGTGTGATTAAGAAGCAGGAATCTTGCTCAACGGAATTTAGCATAAAAAGAAACTCTGTGGCTACTTCAGCAGGCATGTGTAAAGTGCTGTTGAGCAGGATTTTCAGAAGCCCCCTGCTCGTCTATCATGAGCTGTTGAATAAGTCAACTAAATGCACAAGTATAAATGAAATTCAGCAAAGATGCTTTTCTGGCTGAAGCACTCTGCTGCATCAGCACAGTTCCACAGTGCATGCGTGGACACATCGTCAAAACAAGCAAAGGATTAGATGTATAATTACATGTGGCGGTCGACACAGAATCTAAAAACAATTGTACACAGTTGTGTAATGTCAGAGTGATGCACAGAATGTTGTCAGTGCGTCTGTTCATTCCGTTCACTATTTGTAAAGGTTTGTTATGTTAAGCAACAACGATCAGCGGTTGGAAAAATGACTTTTTGAATGTGTGTGTGGGTGTACATGTGTGGGTCTGTGTCCTCTGCTGCCGGGGCTGCTGGGAGCAGAGGGAACGTTTCCCTGATGGTGTCATTCAGGCTGCAGGGTAGGTGATTGGTGAAAAAAAAGGGTTTATCTTTTACCTCAGTTGTTGTTATGGAACAACATTCATCACACAGTTGCACAACTTCTCCCTGGATTGTCCTCGCATACACACACACACACACACACACACACACACACACACACACACACACACACACACACACACACACACACACACACACACACACACACACACACACACCACTCTGCAGACAGCTCATCTTCTGAGATCCACACTTCATGGTTGTTGAGGAATTTCTGTCCTCTCCTGAGAATCTGTTGGGGAGAATTTGTGTGTTAGGACAGCAAAATGGATAGCAGAAACAAAAGCAATGAGATATTTTTTAAATATAAATCCTATACATACAATAATTGCATTTTAAAAGCAGAAGTATTTATAATAAGAGCTCAATATTGAGGAGACTTCTGGTTTTCTACACAGATCAACAGGTTCACAGTGTATGGCGTCTCAATACGATCTGCCTATCTCCCGTCTCTGTAGGTGTCAACTGCATCAATTTTTCCCATCACAATGGTCCTTCATGATATTTGATATTTTATTTAATTAATTTATCGTGTCTGGCCGGATAGCTCCGAAGTCTTAGTGGCTCAGGAGATGGAGTGGGTCGTCCATTAACCACTGGGCGGTTCGATCCCTGGCCCCTCCTGTCCGAGTACTATCCTTGGGGAAAACACTTAACTCCTTAAATTGCGGCTGACAGCTGTGCTGACAGTGTATGAATGATGTGTGATATAAAAAGTGTTGTACATAGAAGCGCGATTTGAATGCGTGTGAATATGACCTGTACAGTTAAGTGCTTTGGGTGGTCAATAAGACTAGAAAGCAAATTCAGTCAATTTCCTTAGTACCCGGGTGTGTGTATGTGTGTGAGAGAGAGAGAGAGAGAGAGAGAGAGAGAGAGAGAGAGAGAGAGAGAGAGAGAGAGAGAGAGAGAGAGTGTGTGAGTGACATATCACCACTGTCATGTAATGCAGCGTATTTGTTTATGGGTGCATGTGTGCATGAGTGTGTGTTTGCATGCTCTTATTATCACGTCAAATGATATCCATTATCATGATTTTTTTTTAAGCCCATCATCTATAGATCAATTCCTTGAGACAGTCCATCACTCCCCATTCAGACATAAAGTAATGATGGGGAAAAAGTGTTTCTAATGAGACATTAGCTCAACCCCTGACCTTGGTAAGAGCATTTTGAAGATTTATTTTCTGTCCCGAGGGAGGAATGTGGCATGCTTAAATGCATGGTCTTAGTTATTATTCATAAGACATTTAATTATGCATAGCCATTCACCAATAGCAAACAATCCCTGTGTATAGTGACAAAACAAGTTCTCGGTGAGAATCCTTCTATTTATTACTTCCCAACTTAAAGTAAAATGACTGATACTGAGACAGTTAAGTGGAAAGCAGTGAAGGTCTGATCACGCTCGAGAAGCAGACAGTGAGTGGAGGAGTTTCTCAGGAGGAACCTTGTACTTCTCCTCATGGTGTCATTTTCCTTCTTGAACAAGAGAGAGAACAAGAGAGGGAGAGAGTAAGTGAAAGGGGAGGGGGGTGTCGTTTGAATTAAATTAAAACGAGAGGACACTTGGTTCAGATAACAGAGTCCGATGGAGCCAGTTGACTGATGATGCACCGTTTCAAATTTTCTCCAGGCGATTAGCATCGCCAGAGGATTAATTCTGGCTACATTTAAAGTGATTGATCATTTCTATAAATTCATGAAACAAATACTAAATATATTAATAATGAATGAGGGATAAGCCTTGCCAGAAAATCAACCAGCCAGCCCGCTGCGATGCATCAAATTAAAATGTTGGTATTTGCCTGTCTTTACAAGGTATACAGGTCCAGTTTCACACACACACACACACACACACACACACACACACACACACACACACACACACACACACACACACACACACACACACACACACACACACACACACACACACACACACACACACACACACACACACACACACTCTCACACACACACACACACACACACACACACACACACACACACACACACACACACACACACACACACACACACACACACACACACACACACACACACACACACACACACACACACACACACACACACACACACACACACACACACACACACACACACGAGTCGATGTGGCCTGTTTAACCCCTCAGCTCTCCACTTCAGACCCAATATGTCAATACCATCTCTCTACCTGTGATTAAATAGACAAGGTCCAGGATCATTCTATACTCTGATGAATGACACACTTTGAAATTTTGACGCTGAAGTGCCATGGAGAGTTGCTCCCACGCCAATGAAGATATCAGGTTTTGATCAGCCGAGGCACTGACACACTGAGTTGTCGAGCCCTTCTGCCAATCAGTCGATGGAAACCCCGCTGACTCTGGAGAGGAGGACCAGAATCCCCATGGAGCCGCAGAGAAAGCGGCCTGGTCAGTAAATTACATTATCAGTTGTGCCTCGGCATCCTATCACCGTAAGTACTGCTCAGCATCTGGGCTGCATGAAACGTGTCCACTCATCACACTGACATCACATCTGTACAGTGAAAAAGTAATTACTGGACTGGGTAGGTGATGACAGCCAACTAATGAAAATGGTAATTTTCACGAAATTAAGACGATTTCACACATGAAGTAACGGTGGGCTGGAGAAGATGAATAATGACCAAATAATTAATTTATGGATTTTGGTGCTGTGGTAATTATGGAATTCATTCATTCAGTCATTTTTTTAAACCTTTTTTTTTTGGACTGTTTTTACCAGTATCGTTCAAGTGTCGTAAGTGTAGTGCTTCAGGTCCAGGAACCAGGGAACCATTCACAGATGACGAGGAAAGCCCATCCTGAGTGTTGTAATGGTCTGGTCGGGGCGTCCAGCGGTAGTTAGTTGCAGTATGATGTCTTCAAGTGATTTACAGCAAGAAGAAAAAGAAGAAGCTTTGAATTAATCCCACCCACTTCCATGAACTCAAAATGGAGTGAAGACAAAAAATTTTGATATACATGAAGATTATCTGGCCCAGTACGCCGTGTTATCTTGTTTGGAATTTGCATCAGCGACTCTGTTGTTAAAGTTTAGATGTTCCATTTATGTTTTCATTTACTCTGGTGTCCTCCCACGGGCTATAAAGACATGCAGCTCAGGTCACGTGTAGATGCTACCTGGTGTGTATATACTGTATTTTTCAGTCTGTTTTAATGTTTAAAGAGTTGGTTGGCTCCCAAACTCTGTGGCATGACATGACCCCCTAACATGAAGGTGTGCCATCATCAAGTTTACAGGTTGTAAGAGTCAAAGAGTGTTTTTCCTCACCTGATTGTTTTGTTAAACCTTCAAAGGTAAAATCATTATTATTACTATTATACCCGATGACTGTATCATATCACATTTATTTTGAGAATGGTAGGCTATATATCTCATCTCCCATCTCACAATAAGCAAGAAAGAGAATAAGTAAGCAACATTTTAACAACATTTAACAGAAAACGTAAATCTTTACCACTGTATCAGATTTCAGTTTAAATGAAACAACTGGACATATTTATTCCATATATGCACCTGGATATTTTGTTGCATATACGCAACAACTTGTTGTGGACAGGCTCTCAGAACATCTTAGTAGCCTACAGCATAAAGAGGCAACGGACAGGGCAAAAGGCCACTGCTGTAAACACGCCGCAGTATCATGACACAGGTTATGACGAAGGTACTTTTCCTCAGAGCTCCCGAGGAGGTTGCCAAAACAACTTTAGAGATACTGGAGGAGAAGAAAGAAGTATGTATAAGGCCTTGGTTGTACTTATCTAGTAGAAAGAAGTTTTTGAAGCCTTTCAAATCCCGGCGCTCTCTCCCCGGAGTGAAGGCCCGTCCAAGGTTGTCTCCTTTTCTTCACCTGCTTTTGTTCTTCCGTCGATAGGACTCTTTTTCTCTTGCTATGTTGAGTTGTTTTTGTCAATTTTGCTGTTCCACCCCCTGCCATTTCCATCACAGGGGATAGACCCCGGGAGAATTCTATTCTCTTCCATGTTTTGGCTAGGCAATGGGTGAAGCAGTTCCTTTGTACCGCAAATCGAGTCGTTTTTAAACGAAACCGTCACCATTACACTGTGCAATCAGTTTTAACATCTTAATGACAAGTTAAAGCCGAAAAGTTGTGTGTATGTCTATGAAAAAGGGTTTCCTTCTTAGTGAGAAAGATAATTGTTTTGTCTGTCACTTAGTTTCAATAGATCCATAAACACTTTGGTGGGTTCCGAAGTTCAGTGGCGTTCGATTTAACCAAAGGGTGGTGCATGGTTACCTGGGGGAGTTCCCCCGTATAGGAGGGAGTCATTCAGAGGATTATGGGTCATGGGTGAAATCTGAATATTGCCTTTGGGTGCAGCACACCTGATCTGTGTGAAGTGAAGCAAGTGCACGACAAACCTTTCTGTTGAGGGTAAAAGGCATATAAAGACCAGACATTGTGCTGGGCCAAAAGGAGACTCATTAAAAATTAAGTTACTAGAAATGTGAGGTAGATGTGTGGAGAGGGGCATTTTTTTTGATATTTTTGTCCTGAATTTTAAATTTCGTCCTCCTACATATTTTATCAAAAACCCTCTCCCCCATTTCATCAACCCCCCCCTCTCTCCCTGTGCCGGTGTCTTCTGTCTGCTATCCATCACAAGCTGACTTTAATATGCTTTGCGGAGGAATATAAGACATTCATCACACTGTGGCGAGGCCCAGCACAGTGCTATGCTGAGCATTTCATAGGCCAGTAAGCCTCAGCAGTACCATGGGCCAGCTGTAGAGCTGCTAATGCCTGTTTATTCCGCCAGACAGGCCGGGTACAATCCGTCACTCCCGACTTGACTACCCTGACTCTGTGTCACGCCTTTTATGGAGCAATGAGCTGCATATTTATAAACATCACTCCAGTCACCGGATTGGCCTTTTGTAAGAATGGATGGATGGATAGATGGATGCAGAGACAGAAGAAAATGATGCATGGGAGGTGTGATGGATAATGGGAAGATGGAGGAGCAAGCAGGACAGAGAAGGAAAATGGGGAAGAAGACAATAGAACGAGTGCAGTCCCTTACCCTTTCATGAAAAGTGGTCTCCATACTGGACAGATATTCAGGAGGCAATTTCTTGTATATGCGTTGGTTATTATGGTGGAGCTGTGCATCACGTACTACAGTGGACAGACCTTCAAAACAAACAAACAAAGAAAGTAAGATTAAAATACAAAATTCAAAGAAACACATAAAAGTACTCAGACCCTTTGCTGTAACACTTTAAAACAACTTTAGAAAAACCCCAACTATAATTATCCGTGAGAGTTTTTTCTAGAACTTGATGAGTCCAACTGTTTCAAAGGGATTTGATTGGATAGACGATAGGCACACACCTGTGGATATATAAGGTCCCGTGATTCTCACTGTATGTCAGGACAAGAGACAAGTAATGAAGCCCAAGCGTCTCTGTAGACCCCTGTGATTAAAATATTGGTGAGGCATAGATCAGGGTTATTAAGTTATTAAGCCATTTACAGAGCTTTGAGATTTTTACTGAAATGAATGTGCAATTCTCATTTATTCTTTTAAGCCCTGAATGTGAGATGTCTTTTTGAAAATGTTTTACTGTCTTGCAATAAACAGGAGAGCTCTCCAAATTCTGTTGTATGTTCTCATGTACAATGACAATAAAGACTTCTATTCTGTTCTATATGCAGTCTATGTATGCACCACAGTTAATAACATGACAACAGTTTGTGTCAATTTTTTTCCTGATAGTTAAATCAGAAGATTTATACCTCTCATGTAAGTAGAAGAAGCTGCATATTTTGGTACAGATATTCCCTCAGAAGAAGCTGTGTTACTTTGACCAAATACCTGCAGAACTAATGACATTCCCATCAGCCTCGTGTTTGGAGTTAATTACTTAAATAGAGTCACAGTGAGTCACATACAAGAAAAATGAAAAAGTATCCTTCAGAAAAAAATCTAGCATTGCAAATAAAGTTTCTCTTGACAGCTACAGCAGTTACAGAAGCCACGTCTCTCGTTTACATGACATTTAGGAAATCTACTTACTGGAAGAAGTCGACTGAAAACCATGCAAATGTAAATATACTGATAGGTACACGCACAACAATTAAAAATGTTTACAGTATAGTTTCTGCTTAAATAATGGTTCATTTTTTATTAAACATCATCTCAGTGTTAAATTCTGCTGCCTAAAGGAGTCAAGAGTAGCAATGGTCTCCGTAGAGGTGTGACACGAAGGATCTGGACCCCAACCTCGTAGTTGTAGATAAAAACATTCACAAGCAATCGTAAGACCTTATAGAATCTTTGCCACTGGCAAAAAGTAGGGTGTGGAGGATCACTGGGAAATATGAGTCTGTGGGGAAAATGAACTCATATTATCAAATACCATTCATGCATCGCTTTTAAATGACTGCAATTATTCTTTGAAGCATGATTAGCCTGTGCAGAATTCTCATGAGAACAGCGCGGTGGATTAACCCCGTCAGCCTTGTGACGCTTGTATAATTTGGGAGGGGACTGCATGGACGAACTGCACAATGAGAAGCATACAACTTACAGTATTATAATGTGACTTGAGTTGCACGGTTCTTCGGGCTAATTATGAAAAGTCTCAATCCATGAACTGAGTGATTAATGTTAATTACCAACAGTCACACAGTAAAGAAAAGCCACATGAAAGACGCAGACGTTTGAGCTAATTAGCAGTGCTGAGCCGTGTCTTATCACAGGTCGTCTGAGTCCCAGGTCCTCGCACAATCTAACATCACTAATCCTTAATGAAGAGATTCGTGCCGTTTAACAATTTCCGATCACTTGTGCACGGTGGACATGTTGAACATTCTTGATTATGGGAGTCACAATGCTCAAAACAAGGGACCTCTCTGTCGGTGAACTTTGTCTTATACAGCTGAAGTATAATGCACGCAGCAACAACAAAGTAAAAATCTGCCCTAAACCTTTGCATTTTACTTGCTACGACATTTCCAGTATCTCCTAAAAGGGCCTCCGCATCTTTGTGTCAGTTTGCACTATTTGACTGTCTAAAAATGTTACTCCTTCTTGTTGCATGCCCTCACCTGGCTCTTACCTTCTTCCTCCAGTAATAAATCACCTTACCTGTCCGTCTCGCTGACCCTGACCTTGATAACTATTGGCGAGAGGATGGAACTCTTTATTCACAACCCCATCTACCTGTCACGCTGACGGAGAGAGAGGAGCAAAAAAACAACCAAACCAACCAACAGAGTGCTGGGGGCTGGACACGCGCACACACACACGCACGTACGCACGCACGCACACATTCAGAAGCAGAGAGTATAAGAAAAGAGAAATACAGAGACACCACTGATAACTCTCACCTTCACTCCTGTGGATCGGGCCTCCGTGTCTTGGATTGACTCTTCATCTATCCGAGGATGGCCAGAAGATCCTCTCTTGAAATGATTAGCAGTGTGTAATTTTCTTGATGCTAATGAAAACCTTTCGACAGGAAAACGTTCGTTTCCCCGGCCCGCTGGCCTCCGTGACTGATAGGACATGGTACCAGTGCGGAAAGTTAATCTAACCCGGCCTCCGTCTTCATTAGAGTAATTGATAGGCGCTGGGGATCAGTGAGGGCAAGCAGACGAGCAGGGTAGTACCTGCAGCCCACCACGGCTGTCCTCTGGCCAGAGCAGCGTTCTGATTTACTCCCATAGATTAACTGTCACTTGAGGTGAGGCGATCTGTCACAGCGTCTGCCCACGGGGCCCTGTGAAAAAGAGAAAGGGCATAAAAGAAAATGCATATGAGTCATTGTACACCCACTGAAACTGAGTCATTTTATTGTGCTGAACTCTAACATACTGTGCCTCCTCTCCTCTGCTCTGCCACCACACACCTCCATCTGAATCCTATGATATACTCTGGTATTTGTCCTAAGCGGCTGCTCATTCTCCATGTTTAAAAGAGAGTGATGACTATCTTCAACCTGCCCTCTGTGTTGCCTGAGGTGTATGGGCCAGAAGTGAATGGCCATGCTTGATGCCTCCCCAGACAGCCTATGAAGCCGTGAGCGTCTGGTTAGAAGCGCCTTGTATTTACAACCTGGCTTCCCTGTCTACAGAAATTCTTCCAGACGAGGTTAATGTGGGGGCGCAGGCCAGTAACTCCTGTGACATATCAGACCTCTGGACAGGAACAGTAAACACAGCTGGCCGGAGGGAGGACAGAGACACCGGCTGATCAATAGAAACAGCATTTGCTTCCATCGTTTTCCCTCCTCTCAGCAGAATCGTCCCTTCTCATAGAGAATCTGCTCCCAGCAATTAGAGTGGGCGCGCTGACGGTGTCCTGGGTGGACAGGGGATTAGATTTAGAAAAAGGGGGGTGGGGGGGTGATAATGTATAATGGAATTGAAATAGTTGGAAAGTGACTAATGCATGAGATTCAAAAGGATGGAAAAACTATCAGTGGGCAGGAAACGTGCACTGTGAAGAAGCAGCACATCTCACAATGACAAACACAGACAAATGCTTTTACATTGTACAAAATATGTACAGTTTCAAATGAGAGCTGTACTGATTTATGACTGCTTTTGCAATGTGGATTTCAAGATTTCATCAGTAAAAAGAAGACTCGGTTTTTATCACAGGTAAACGCTTCATTGTGATGATACACCCCATTCTGGTAATCTGGATGGCGTCGTGACACTGGTGGCTGTGGACCTGGTGTTCAGATGGCAGCAGCATCAGAAACAGCGTTCAGTGCACTACACATGCAGTAAATTGGGCTAATAAAGACAATGCTGTTTAGTGATTAGGTTTAATGATGAGTGCACTTTTTACTTTAAATATATGTAAGGGCGGGAGCCAAGAAACAGTCATCCTTAATAAACTTAAAGCTGCACTCCTTAACTACAGGTTCATGCCAAGAGCAAATTTGAATTTAATTGATCTGAACGGAGCAAGACAAAGAGAGATCAATCTAGATGTGTCTATATGCAGATATATATATACCTTTGTATTATGTTGCTGATATTTTCAGAATCAGCTGATTGGATGATTTTCCTACCACTTTACCAATCTAGCATATTTAACACTGAAATGACAGTGACAGAGAGCGAGGGAGAAGCACTGCATATCGAGGGAATCAAGGACAATCATTTGAGAGTAACGTGTCCGTTCCACGACCTGGGGTGACCTGTGTGTGCCTAGGCTGTGCGAGATCCAGCCTGAGTGAGTATTTATCAGCACCAACGCATGCAGACACACAGAGCTGTGTCTGACACCACCCGACTGTAGGAGCCATCATCCCACATTCCAGCTGTAATGTTGCCCCTCGGAGTTCCAGCACGTCCCCCTGGTCTCTGGACACGCACGGTCGGCGGAGACGTGGCTGGTTAGAGCACTCTCACTGCCTATTACTGTTGAACAGGCACACCTGACCCTCTACAATTTTTTGCTGCGCCGCTTTGCCACTCATTTACAATGCAAAACATGTACTCTCTGCCCGTCAGCCCGTCAGTCCTTCTGCCTCATCTCCCTTTCTCACTGGCCACAATTCTCTACCTCCGTCCCACTCATTTTTATTAAAGTGATCCCTTCATAACACATTTCCAGAGTTGGCTCCTCGTCTCTGTTTGATACTGCCGTCTGATCTTATGGGACTGGAGCGACATATGAAAGTGAGATAAGGATATATTGACCGCTGACTTTCATAGGAAGACACAAAGCTACTCTATATTAGATCCTGAATACTGTTAGAGCTGTAATAACAAGTTGAGCTTTATGAAAAGATGAAGGATAACCTTTAAAAGAAAAATGTCATTTTAATGTGAGGCAATATCCCCAAACAAAAGCCTCCAAGATCTATTAGTGACGCGTCTTCGGCTAAAGGTACAAAACTACAACCTTTTTGTTGGGCTACGTTTGAGGAAAATTAAAGAAATTGCAATGTTGAAGTAAAACACCATAGTCAAAAAAGGAGACAAAACAAAATAGAATTGCGTGTGTGTGCCAGACCGGGATGCGAACCCAGAACCTTCTTGCTGAGAGGTAGACAGTGCTTACCGCTACACCACTGTGCAGCCCCCATGTGTAAACATCTGATACGTAAAGTTGTCTTTTCTTTGCCGCTGCTCTGAGGGCATTGTTGCCTTCCACTATATAAAGCTGCTGCTTGAGTTTGATGTAATCAGATACAGAAGAATGATGCAGTATGCTTGAATCTGTATAATTTAGCAGAACATCTGAATCGATAATTGGATGTAAGGAGGACTTGGGAAAATTACATGGTTGGTTAAATTGTCCTTGAGGACACATGGTGCCAAGGGAGCTGAAGGACAGCATCGTTAATGGGGCATCGTATGACAGGAAAGAAAGGAAATGGGGTGGATGTTAACATAAAGGATGTCTGACAGGCGAGAAACACTCGACATGTGTTGGAAAATTTCCATCGGTGATATGAAGATGAATAGTTAATGTAACAGCCATGGAATAAAGCAGCGTTTACCGTAAGTGGTGTGGAAGGGAAGACCGCAGTCAGTTTACTTAAATGGCGTCACATTGAAATCTTTAAAAATTGATTGTGAGCAAATGATATTTGCTCCCAAACTGTATCATTTTAGTTGTTGTTTTTGTTTATTTTTGTTTGATTTCTGAATTCCTTTTGAAAAACAGTCTGGAGAGATATATTGTCCAAGAGACACTTTGCAAACGTGGGAATCCTTTCAACATCTCTTAAAGGACTTAATAAGGCGTGATACTTTTTCTTCCATATTCACGTTTTATGACCTGGGATTTTTTTCTTTTGTGTGCAATTTTTGTCACCCCACTTGTTTGTCCTGCTGCAGCTGCCAACCTCGATCCCAGGCCACAGTCGGATGTCAGCACTCACCCATCAAATGGGAGAGTCTATGTGACACTTCTGCCCTACTTCCTTGGGACTTGACCTAGCATCACTTGTGTTTGTGTGTGTGTGTGTGTGTGTGTGTGTGTGTGTGTGTGTGTGTGTGTGTGGTGAAAGACATGCATGTGAGAGTAGCCCCCTGTTGACCAGCTGCATGTTACCTTCTTCACTCTTTAATTTTTTTTATTATTCAGACAATAACGTTTTTGTGTAGGCCTGTGTGTGAGTCAGAGCGAGGAGTGTACGTCAAAAAACTGTCAGCTACTCATGTGCGCATGTGTGTGTGTGTGTATAAGTGTGTAAGTGGGTGTCTGTGTTCTTGTGTGAGTGCCAAATGTCCTTAGTCAGTGAGATCAGGAAAAACCCCTAAAGGAAGGGCATTTTGATAGATCCTCCCTTTAAAGAGTCCATGTTTAGTTTAAGAATTATCTTACTCTTAAGGTTAAATTTTGGGTTTACATAAAATTGTACTTTACAGTACAAGCAATCATTTTCTAATTTACAGCTTTATAGATTGATTTCCTTCCTTCCAGGCATCCCCTGTCACCAGTTTACAGTTGCAATTCATGTCAAATGAAGTTATAATTACGTACTAACACTATTACTACATTCTATCTAAAGACAACAAAAAAAGGAAATTGATATTTTTTGGGGGCAGTTTTTACAGTATCCAGCTTTGATACGCTGACAACAAATCCACATGCAATGATTTTTTTTTTCTCTAGTGCCAACCTGAAACCGTTTTCAGAAAAGCTGCTGCTGGAAACTGCACCGCCAACAATAAACTGTTACATTAATAATAAAAAAAGTGAAGGTGACTAAATATTTACTGTGATGGATTACCTTCAGCGAGCACATTTAAAGACTCCGTAAGGTCATTATCAAACTGCTTCGGGGATATGTTAATCAGTCTGAAAATCAAATTAGTGTAAAAGCCTGTGGTGAAAACTCACAAGCATGACAGATCTTCTCTTGGTCATCAGGGGTCTGACAGCATCCATCTGACCAACACCTCCAGCTGAGAGCTCATCTTGGACGGCTCGTCTGAACAACGGGTTGTAGAACGGTGTGTGCGCTTGTTGCATCATGAGCAATGAGTACTACATCGGGGAGCTGCAACCTCAGCAGAGCTCTGCAACATAGAGGATCCATCATCCAGGACAGCGCTGGTAGCAGCCAAGGTGCTGGTCCACATGCACAGACAGACTTACAGAACAGTATGCAGAACAAGCAGGCTGGTGTATAAGCCACCTCCCATACCCTCTCAACCAAGGCCACTGTAATCAATCCTGCAGGCCAGTCCAAATTCATGTGACAACGAACACTGCTCTGAATCCCACCATCTGTACTAAGCTGTCCGATTGCTGCCACAGATGATGAACGGCTTTATATTCTGCACCCTCCACCCAAAAGTATCTCAGACACATGGGAAGAGCATCATGTGGCATGGATGAGAGCACAAACCCCCTCCATTCGGGTGTAGCCTTGTGATTCATAGATTTATATTCATATTTAATTTGAGGTGGTGACATTTTAAAGTGGGAATTGGCCAAATGCAGAAAAGTAACATCCAACTATATTATTTCCTGTTGGCTCAATGTGAAGCACCTTGGAGTGTAATCTACATCTTCTGACTTTATATAAACTATTGTCTGCAACGAGAGATGCACTAACACAGTGAAGAAATCTGTAAGGAAGACTTGTACTGAGGTCTAGTTGTCCGTGTTATTAGTCCAAATAACTTGGTCATCTTTCACATTCATATTGAATGTGCAGCAGTGAAATATGTGGATATTTTCACACACAGCCATCACAGGTTTTTCCTCAAAGGCATGCTGACTGTGTCAAACACCAGCATAAGATGATTATTGATCTGATCTGAGAGATTAATGTAGATTTGGTGTCATGTGTGGCATTCACACTTAGCATGTCCAAGTGTAGTAAAAAAATAATCACATATTATTGCTGTTGATTTCCATATAAATCTTGGTAACAGGTTGGACGAATCTGATCTTTTAGTTATTGTGCATCCCCTAGACCAGGCTTGAGTATTTGGTGTGTAGCTCACTACAATCAGCTTCACTGTACACAGGCAGCTTAATTTCACTCAAAGCAAATGAGGGCTCCATCACTGCTCTGCAAATTTAACTGTAAAAAATTTCGGTTACAATTAGCCTTTCTCCCAAAGGAAATAGTATGGCAAACACAGAAATCCCATTTGAGGATTTAATGTTAAAAAATAATTAGCAGCTGCCCCAGAAAGAATCGCATGACATCCTTCAGATCTGAAGGAAAGCTTAACCAATTCTAGGGAAGAGGTAAAAAAAAAATTTGGAATAAGATTCTTAAAAAATAAATCTGTTAGTATGGAAAAACTGGGTGATTTTTATTTTTCATAATAAATATAGACTTTTCCTCAGTTTAACAATTACAATGGACAATTATCATTCATACAAGGTCCGAGAAGAGCACTAATCGGCCACAACACCACCAAGACAACGAAGCCTCAGAGAGGACGTGAGGGAGTAAGAGGAAGGTTGCAGAGATGTCTGACATTTCCAAGATCAACCTGAAGGTTAAAAGGCTCGTAAAAGTAAGAAAGTGCAGCATTTATTTCCATGTTTTCTTCTCTCATGCTCATAATCAAAGAGCTGAGTGTAAGTTAACTAACTCCATTCATCCAACAACAACTGTCTTGCACCATGCAGGTTCAATACATGGACAGCCTTGCAGGCTTTGCAGAAAGTACAGTTAGTGACAGTTGTTGATAGTCTACCGCCCCCTAGTGTGAGCCAGAGGAATGGCATCAAAGCAACTATAGGGACTAAGCCGTATGCCTGTGTAGTTAAAAAAAAAAAAAGGGACAGTGAAGCACCAACTGTTAGGCAGCACTTTCCCACAACGCTCGTGTTGTAAAGTGAGCCCATGCAGCCGTCACTGTCCTTCACATCCACGTGCCTTCCTCTCCCCTCCCATCCTTTTCTCCCCATCCAGGTCCAAGGCATGTCCTCTTGCTGGGTTGAGTGTCTTCTTACGCATCAAAAGAGTCTTAGAGGATCTGTTCAGTGCTAGATGCAGAGATGTCAAGCAGTCTCCAGGCAGCATTTGGGTTGAGCTCCTCCTGGTCGCGACACAGAGCCCACACGTACATCATCCTCAACACTTTGTCCTGGAGAAAGAAAAACAGATGGATGACTTACTTTTTAACAGTTCAGTTCTTGATCACTATAAAGCAGGGAGTACAGGTAAATATTTACTTAAGGTTATGTTAGCCTGAAGTTCTGCTGAGTTTTATATTATATTTATTAAGCGTCTGTGTACATACAATGAACTAGTGAGAATGATTCCAATAGCTACCTGGAGAAACTGCTGACATTATTTTTGAGTTGGCTAGGCCAAGTCAATACCCAGAGCCAAAGATTGACAGGGAAAAAGACTTTTAAGTCTCTGACTAAACAAATAGTAAGAAAAAGTATTCAAGTACTCAGTCTATAAAGGCGGAGTCTAATATTTAATTAGTAGACATTAGCATTAAGCTTACAAAACACAGAAGAACAGTATATCCACCCTTAATCCTCTAGCACAGTGAAAATTGGGCAGGTTACATCTGCATGGTACTGAGTGGCCACTTTATACCAATCACAGTTGTCCCTGTGGAACCGAAAGTGGAAGACACGGCTGCTTTAGAGCCCATAAAGCTGTAGTCTGGGTCCTGGGTCGAAATAAATAAAAGCCATGACAAATAGTAAAAAGTGGCTCCATTGTCTCGTAACGTTCTCCTGGTGATTCATTTATGAGAACTAATGATTATGACAAAATATCAACTAAAGCTTTGTATTAATTCTGTGACATGAGGGGATTTTTATTTTGTAATATGGCAAAGACTGTTTTCTTAGTGTTTTTTTTGTTTTTGTTCACGTTACTTACAGGGTCTCCCTCGACAACTTCTCCTTTGGTGTTACGTATCACCATGACTAACTGAGCCTGGAAGGTGATGATCAATACTGGACCCTGGTCCATCATCTTCCCCATAGCCAACTGTAGAAGAAGACATATACTTTACAGAATCAACAAACATGATTTTTAGAAAGACTTATAAGAGTAAAACCTTTTTTTTATTGTTGCTTTATATTTAAAAATAGAAAGTTGATGCAAAGACACAGTGTGTGAATTGTCCTGTTTGCAGTCCAACATACCAAAGGAAACGGCAGAAAGATAAAAAAAAAAAATAAACAAACACCAGTGAGGCATATATTTCATTTTTGTATATTGGCAAACATTGTCCCTGCTACATATATACTGTATACAAGCTCTCAAAATCCAATCAAAACTTTTGTGCATTAAAACTCATAACTGGCAACCTGCGAGTGTTGCTGCTATTCTCATGTGAGAAAACAAAGCAGGTATAAAGCCAATGAAAGGCAAGACAAGTTCAATCTATTTTTACACTTGCCAAGCACACTTTACACTTTCAGATATTTTGAGACCCCACACACACACTTTATGAATAAGTAAACTAGTAGAATTTTTTTAAGAGTCTCCTCACAACTTTATTGTGAACGTGTAGCCTGGTATAACTTACATCAATGTTGTCAATGTCCAGGATGTTAGAGTGGAACTGAAGTCCCATGGCCTTGGCTTGCTGAATTGGGTGTGCCAGCTGACTGTATGTCTACACACCGAGAAAAGGAGGGAAAAAGGAAATAAGATAAAATGATGACGACATATTTAATGAAGACCAACCCAACTGCAACCAAAATGCGAACTGCGGTTATCAAGGTAGTGAGTCAGATCGTGAGTGCGGTCGTACCGCTTCGTAACACCAGTCCTTCAGAACCTCCAGCTCCCCTCTGATCATTGCCTGCATGAAGACAGAACAAACACTAAAATGAAGATTTCAAACTCATTTGTAAATATACATCAAGGCCTGATCACATACAGTTGTGTAGGTCCATTCGTTTTATTATTAGTTGATTTAGATACATTTGTAAAGGGTTGCTCTCACTTTCAACAGTGTTACAAAATCCTGACTGCATCCACTGAAATTTAGCTTTGACAAAAAAAACTAAAACAAAAATACAACATTGTGTTGTGTTGTCAATTGTTTGCAGTCCAACATACCTCCAGTATATTGGGGATGATATCTCCTTCACACTGCTTGAGGAAGGAATCTTTGTCGAATGAAGGGTCCACCTTCAAAATCTCTGTTAGAACCTCAGACATCTCCGTCTTGGAAAAGAGCCCACCTATGCACATGTGGACGGGATGTAATTGTAATTTTTAGTACAAAACAAAACAAAAGAAAAAGATAGTGTGAATCAGCTGGATTGTTGGAACTGAATAGTTGAGGGACATTACATGGCTATGCAGTTACATGTAGTAAAAAAGACGAAAACTAAGTTTTACATTTTTTGTATTACTTTTATTTTGTTCTGCCTTTATCAAAAGGCCAGGTTTATGATGTAGCTACAGATACTATGAAGCACATATACCAGTTGAATCTTCTTTGTTAAAGCTTGATTTGACCTCTTAGATGTGTTAGTAATCAAACCAGAGGTCTCTTACCTAAGACGTCGGTCATCTTGTCGGTGACGGCACGAGATGCTCTGACAAAGGCATTGTCGCTCTCATCATACTTCATCTTCATCTCAAAGAACCCTGCAGTGAGCACAAGAGTGATTTTAATTTGTCTTCACCTTTAAAATGTAATGTTTTATGTTGTTGTCTTGTTATTTGTGCCTATAAGAAAAAGCCGCAAATGACAGTGTCAACAGATGTAGGTCTCAGTATGTTGCCAGTTCTGCTGATAGTGCAACACTTATGGAAATCTACACACTAGAAAAATCTGTTGACTTTGAGCAATGTCCTAACTGTAACCCTGGCCATTTCTTTTTCATGTCCAAACATTAAAAAAATCATTAACGTTGTTTCCCTAACTAATGAGCATAATATCGACAAAATCAACCATGTGAGGAAAATGTCTAAAGCCCCAGTTTTCCACTCGCCACCTAATCTTAAAGCAGCACGCTCTACTAGCAGGCTTGGTATTAAGTTTACCACACTATCCAAAGATATATGTTGCATGGGTTTTAACACTGACAACTTATTATCTGACCAAAACTGTATAACCTCCAACGACAGCAGCACAACATGCAGAAGAAAGTTCAATGGTGTGGGTTCTTGCAAATTGTTAAACTAGGTCCACCACATTGTTTTACATTTCCCCCATTCTGGTATTAAATTGACTGGTTTCCCATTCAATATACCCCTGACAGAATTTCTCTAATAAAGCCTTTGATTTTATACGGGCTTTCTGTAAATAAGCAGCCTAGGATGCAGAGACGGACAGAACACATCGGTGAGTTATTCCTTACTGTTGAAGACCATGTTGTTGTCTTTGAAGTCCTTCCACTGCTGGTACCATTTTGAGTCCTTGTGGAGCACCACACCCATAGCTTCCCTGAAGAACACAGTGTAAAGCTTTGAACAGTGGGGCCGAGGGATATGGGTGTTACTGCTGCACTCATGCTGACCACCATATTCAACCATATTAACCAACAAGGCTAGCATGGTCATATACATACAGCAAAGACAATAAACTAAATGAAAAGAAAAAGAAAAATAAGGTTTGAAATCAGAAATGTTACAACACTGTATCCTTTGAGTCCAGATTAATTGATTATACCGTGGCGAGGCCTTTGAGTGATACTAGCTAACCTGAGATATGTTTGCCCCTCAGTAACGGGGCAAGGCAGAGGGCACTCACGTACTCGTTGGCTTCGAAGACCTTGCCGTCATCCCCTCCCCCCTTGGAGGAAAACTCGCTTCTCTTGCGGAGTCTGGCGGGGGGCCGATATGGGCCGGTGTGACCCAGGTCCCCAATCTCTTTCTTTACACTCTCCATGCCCTGAAATTGAATAAACATGTAGCAGAGCAGAAAATAATATTAGGCTTTATCATGTCCTTTTTTAAAGCCTTTCTGTTTCATGTACATGGAGATAATAGGGATAGGCAGGAAAGGCAGGGGGGGGGGTTCCAGGTAGCGATTTATTATTTATTTATGACTTCCATTTGTCATTACTTAAATTACATTTAATGGTATATTAATATTCTCCACCAGTTTTACAATGAGACCCATGTAAGGACTGTCTTACTTAAAATGGCTGAGGATTGTTTTGTACATGTTTTTACTTTTATAATACATAAAATTCAATTGTGAAATACTGTATCAGCACCATAGAGAATAAAGGGACTCCATACATGAGATATTGCTTTGAATGCACTAGTCTTCCCCAAAATCCCTCCACTCTTTGAGACGGACTCTGCAGACGTCTTTGCGGATTTGGCTGCTTCTTCCATTCCCTCCTTGATTTTCTTCCCAATATCTGTTCGGCTGACCTCCTCCAGCCCCTGTACACACACACGAGCGCCTTGTCAAGATGGGTGTATCAAAAGCAAATCTATTTTGACAATCAAAAAAGTAAAGCGGCATCTGATTGATATATACATCACGTTTACCTCTTTAACCGTCTCAGAGATGTTTCCCAACTTCTTCCTGAGAACCTCAGAGGTTTTCGCTGTTTCAGATTCTATATTTTTCTAGGAAAGAGAAAAGTGGAGGACTGGTATAAATAAATGTTTTTCAAGGAACACAGGCAGAACTGTTTTGAGTCTGTAGTGTGGACCAATACTAACATATTTCCTTCGAGCTTGTTTCAATGCGTCGGACTCCTCCAATTTTTTGGCCTCTTCCCGGAACTTCTTGATGTTTTCTTTCATGTCCTTATTCTTGTTTAGCTCCTGCTTCAAGTTGTCCAGAAACTCCCCCAGGAAACCTTTTCTTCCACCACCTCTCTCCCCGGACAAATACCTTACATGCAGAGGTGGTGACCAAGCCACCTGGGCGATATGAAACAGAAACACCAAGTTGAGATGAACTTATTCAAGACGGGAGCATTTCTATTAAACTTGAATTCATGTTCATGTTATTGCATATGTACTACAAGTATAATATCATGCGAGGAAAAGTGGGAGCACCTTAGAATGACAGAAATGCAGCATGAGGACATCAGGTCTAAATGAATTGCACCGTATGACGTGCCACATATCTATTACTCTAAAATGCTCTTCATTGTTCGAAGCAAACTGCAGTGAGATTTGTAGAGGTCGAGAGCAGAACGTGAACTAAAACATGGGAAACTCAAGGTCGTAAATACAGGCATGCAATCTTCAAATACAGCTTCAGCAGAAACCGGACATGCAATGAGGTGTCGGTACCTGTGATGGGCGCGTGAGAAGCCCCCGTATCCTGAAGACACCGGGTCTGTAGTGAAGTAGCCGGTAAGACGAGGTAAATGCCACCATGCCTCTTCTCACACACATCTGGACACGGACACACACACACACACACACACACACACAGTAAACGTCAGTAGAAACTCTGGACATGTGCGTGGCAATAGATCACTTCCGCAACCAGCGTTGTCATTTTTAGATGGATCGTCGAGTAGGGTCCGCGATAGAACAACGACGCCTGTTCGTTGGGGGAAATGGCTGCAAGTCAAACACGAAGCTAACAACATTGGAATTTTCCTTGACAAAACTTTCGACACGTTGTCCTGAGCCAGCGTCCAAACACCGGCTGATCATCTCAACGTCCACAGAGCTAGCTCCGCTAGCTAACGCCACATTAGCAGCCTGGTTAGCAAACCTCGTGACATTCACAGTCAGCCTTCGAACTGGCAGTTCCAAAAATGATATGACGCTCTCATGTTTTATTTCGTCTGCGCTTGAATGTTGATATTTTGCACAAAACACTCCAAGCTCTCACCTGATAACACCGACACAAGGGGGCCGCCATCTTGAATGCACTGCCAAGGACCTCCTTCCGGTGGTGATGACCTTCCATGTCCGCGAGGGAGGGGGGGGACTCAAAATCACGTGACACCCAAGTACAATTCTCCACGTGATCTAAATCCACTTTGTATAATTTAACTACGTGTTCCACATAAGAACCATAACACTAGTATTTAAAATTGCCCAAATTTTATGCACATGACATTATCACATGAAAGCTCAAAGTTGATCTCACAGGTCAGCCAACTGTACAGAAATGCAGTGGAATAACACACAAACAAAGGATTTCTATTATCAAGGTTTATTTATCAAAACACCTTATAGAACAAAGGCAATGACAGATGAAGCATGAGAAAAAATTAAAAGTTTGGTCTAATAAAAAACAAAAACAAAGTAAAATGTATGCAAGAACTAAAACAACACATTCACCGTTACAAATTACAAAACTAAAATAACATTTGTAGTTACATGTTTCTAAACAAACCAAGTGTATTTATGTAAGCTTAAGGGCGCTTCAGATGGTATTGAGCGTTTGGACATGAGACTAAAGGAAATGTCAGATGCAACACAGACAACCATCTTATGCATTCCTATCAATTCTGACATCAATCTCTCTTCCATTGAGCCGGTAGCCATTCATGGTCCGGCAGGCGCGCTCGGCAGTTTCAGGGTTGTCAAAGCGGACCACACCACAGCCCTTAGACTTGCCATTCTCCATCTTGATATCGGCATACAGGACCATGCCTGTAGAGGGAAGAATACTAGTGTTAGACTTCATCCTGATATGACATAGCAAACACTGATTGTTAATCTAATTTTTACAGTATGAAGACTCTTACCACATGTGTTGAAGGTATCTTTCAGCATCTTCCAGGTGAAGTCAAATGGCAGCTAAAACAAATGTATTAAAAATTGATTAAAATCATGTAAGAATATTCTGGTTGAACAAATTTAAGACCAACTGCACTGCATTTAAACACTTACATTTCTGACAAAGATTTGGCATCCCTTCCTGACATTGCCGCTGCCGCCGCCTCCTCCTCCCCCAGTTCCAGGGCCTCCAGCTCCAGCTCCTCCAAAGGTATTACCGCCAAAACCACGATCCAGGTCAGCAGAGCGATCAAACTGGGTACCAACAGCTCCAGATCCCATCCTGTCCATGCCAGAACTCATACGGTCGAGGCCACCAGTGGGGAAGCGGTCCAGTCCTCCAGCGGAGCCCATGCGGTCAAAGCTGCTTGCCATTCTGTCAAGGCCAGTGTTGGCCATGCGATCCATATTCATTTGAGAGCCAAAGTCCAGGCCAGTACCCATGCGATCCATACCAGACGGGCCTAAGCGATCAAACCCTGCAGGGCCGAGGCGGTCCATGCTGGAGCTTATACGGTCCAGGCCAGGTCCAAGCCTGTCCATACTGGGCCCCAGACGGTCCATCCCCGAGCCCATCCGGTCAAATCCAGAACCCAGCCTGTCCAGGTCCGACACGCGGTCCATCCTGTCCATGCCCATGCGGTCCATCCCTGCCATGCGGTCCATGCCGGTTCCCAGTCGGTCCATTCCGGAGCTCATGCGGTCCATACCCAGGGAGTTTCCTATAAGATTAAACAAAAAGAAAAATAATGGAAACATAATTTTTTTTCAATTGAAATGGACATAACGTCTAATGAAGCTCATTGGAGTACTTAACAGAGGAATTTCAAACAATATCCTGAAAATACGAACCCATTCCTCTTTCAAGGTCTCCAAAATTATTGCGAGACATTCCCATTTCATTTCGCCCAAACTCCCTGTCAAAAGCACCACCAATTCCACGGTCCATCTCTGACAATACAAGAGATGAAACCGTTAGAAGTGTCCAGCAAACGCGAAAGTCATCCACGCTTGCTTTGGAGTGCTTGGCACATCTCAAAATGTCTCCTTACCATTCATTCTGCCCATCCCTGAGGAGCCAAAACGATCCATGTTGTTCATTCCTCCTCCAAAGTTCTCCATTCCTAACCAAAATAGAAAAAGGTCTTAACACAAGAGGATAACCAGAAATGTATGGAAATAAATGTTTAAAATGGTGATCAATAAAGAAAAATATTTTAAAGATTTCTCACTGTTCCTGCAAATGTTCCACAATAAAAAAATTAGGGATTTGAATGTGATTATGATGATCATGATTTGCTGGAATTTATAGGGGGTTTTCACACCTAAAGTTCTGTTTACGCATGTCAAAATAATTTGAAAATGCATCACCAAAAGAGACCAGGCTGCAGGAGCCATTTAGCTGAAACTTTGGAACCTGAAGAGGTGGTAATATTGCTCCAAGAGTAAAACTGCCCATTGATATAAATACAGTGATGGAACAAGCCCTTCATGAGTTTCAGGTACGTACCTCCTCCCATACGTCCTCCCATGTTGCCAAAGCCCATTCCGTCCATTCCTAAAAGTTAGAGAAGTGATGATGAGCTACTGATGTCACTTGTATCTTCTACTGAAAGAGTTTAGCTCAAACACTGGATCAAGTTACCTCCAGGGCCAATGTTGCCCATTCCCCCTGCTCCTCCTCCTCCTCCACCATTACCACCACCTCTGTTGAGTTGAGTAGCATCAATGGGCTGGCCACCAGGCCCCAGGCCCAAACCAATTCCACTGAGACCACCTGAGAGAAATAAGGTACAATATTAAGATTTTGTCAGGGCAGAAATGTACTATAAATTGATCCAGAGAAAACAAAGTGTAATCTTACGAGGAAGAGCAGAAGATCTGTCGGGTGGTCCAAAATCTTTGGGCAGGGACTTCTCATCCTAAAAAATATATATATAAAAAATTGAGGCTATGCTTCAAGAAAATGATGCAATCCAATGAAGAGAATGGTTTAGGCAACATACCAGTTTGACGTGCATGACCCTGTTGAACAACAGCTGCCCATTGAACATAGCTGTGAAATCATTAAGGAAAGCATACCAGAGACACCTTGGAACAATGTAGTTGTGCTGAATTCATATTCTTTAGTTCAGTCTGCATTTTTCAAAGGATACAGACAGCCTGGACTGCTTCAATTGGCATTTCAAAAGTCACTGTGCCCATTCCTCTGCTTTTCCCATCCTTGTCCTCCAGAATGTCAGCCCTCATCACCATGCCAGCCATGTTGAACACCTCTTTCAGCTTCTTCCAGCCCACTTTGTAATCAAGCTATATACACAAGGAACAATTTGGAAACGGTTACTGGTTTTTAATCACAGGTAAAATCAGACTTAAGTTTGATTAAATCAAAACATGCTTGCTCTGATTGTTAGTCTGCATAATTAGTTACCTATAAGATAAATGATCAACGAATCATATTTGTTCCCTTTCGTTTTATATCACTTAATTCTATAAATCTATTTTTCAGATAAAACAATTACAAAAATGTGGAAGCCTCACATTTGCAACAAAGACAGTGCTGCCAATCCTGCCGGCCTGGAGACCATGGATGACCTCGTTGGGGATATTGGGGTTGTTCATCAGGCTGGGAGGAATGTTAACCATGGGGCCATTTGGTCCGGGGCCCATTCGATCCATGTTCATGCGGTCCATTCCACCCATTCCTCCCATCCCGCCATGGCCTCCTGGAGGGCCACCACCTTGAGTCTTGTTCATTTCTCTCTGAGCAATCACACCATCAGGGTCCTAACAACAAACATGGAAATATAAGTCATGCAAACCCACAACTTACACATTGGTCTAAAAGTTAATGTTCAAAAATTGATTAATTTTTTTTCCTGTGACCTACCTCCTTCACTTTCAGGGGCCGTCCGTTGAGGTTGTGTTTGTTAACCTTCTCCACTGCTTTCTTCATTAGCTCTTCAGTCCTAAACTCAACAACACTGACAAAACATATCAAATAAGAACAAGTCTTTCCTCATTATTGACTGTGCTCAACATTGACACTGGCACATGTATTTTCACATGAACAACTCTAAAAGGACTACAACAATTTTTCAATCTGAGAGGCAGTGACAACAAATTGTAATTGATAAAGAATAATTTATTGAATGATTACTTACGCACAACCCTTCGTTGATTGAAGAAATCAAAACAGGCCGCACCAAAAGATGTAAAGAACAAGTCAAATTAGTAAAAGCAATAGTTATAAAAGATACCAACTAAGAAAAAATTGAGTTTCATGCAAACAAATTCAACACCACACAAACTTACAGCTTTGGCCACAGCTCTGTGCTTCCAAATAAAATTACATTATCAGTCTTACAGTTCTTCCCCATTCACTTAACACAAACAGTCCAGTGAGGTAAACAGAGTATTTTTCCAACTTCCAAAGGGCAGAAAATCCACAGTGAACTAGGATTCCCAACTATTAAGATATTGGAGGTGTCTTTTCCAGTAGAACAGTTCTACAGAATGAGTTATATTTAACAACCATCTGACAGCCTTGTAACAACCTCTTGCAGAATGCATCCCTTTAGTTCAGAAGAAGCAAATCCAGCAACCAAATGGGACATTGTCAGCTACTGCAATCCAACAGGATTGGCTACGGAGAAAGCTGAAGACCTGTTATAATAGCATCAACCTCCGGATGGCCTCCAGACAGTGCCACTGACGACACCAAATAAAACATCCCTCCGAGATGTCACCATCTCACACACTCCACCAGGTTTCAGGACAAATCCCAACAATGAAAATAAAGAAACCAAAGCTGACAAACACGTTTGTCTTGCATTATTCATATTTTAATTTGTATGTATTTGCACTTACCCTCGATTTGCCTTCTGCGTCCATTAAGTGTTCCACGTACGTTACCTCACCCACTACAAATCAGATTCCAGAGACGACACACACCAAGGGGGAGAGAAGCCGAGAGAACAATGGGGGTTTAGAGCAGAAACACAAGTCGGGCGGCCGGTGACAGTGAGCTCGGACTGCACGTCCTTAGCATTCCCGCAGCACCGTAGCAGCAGCACAATATGGTACAGGTCTACAAAAAGTGAGCTTTGATCTTTTTAGAAAAAATAAAGACTTCTTAGCCTGTCCTTGTTGGAATTCTCCCGAAGCACCAGAAGCAATAGACAGAGGACAACAACTATTAAATGGCCATCGGCCTTCCCCTTTGAATATAATGCAGTACACACCACCTTCTATATGATAATAATTAACCAATGAATTTCAAGTCGTCCAAACCCATTCAATGCCTCGGCCCATGTCATTGCAAACCTGCGCTTTACTTTGTCAAATGTCGCCATTTTAAACCTCAGACTAATGCACCGATACATTTACCCATCAGCTGATCCTAAGAGGAAGCCTACAGCTAGAAAACTAACCATAATGTTAATGATGACAACCTCTTAGGGGACAGAAACTTACCGAACTACAAACATGTTTGTTAAGTGGACCTGTCAGGAAGGCACAATATCAAAATTTTGATTCAGCGTCGACCACAGGCACGCTTTTGTTTCAGATCTCGTTTCTGTTCAACGAATGGATCAGTGATCAAACCTCTAGAGACAAGGACAGTGCATAAGAAGTTGCTTCATTTTGTAGACCTGTACCCCAAAGAAATCCCCAACGCATAGCTGCATCTGGCACAACATGGAGATCTGCTGAGAAAACATTTGCTTGTCAAGGTCACACCTAAAAAAGAAAATGCAATTTAACTCCAGTCAGTTGTCATAAAATAAACACCAGGTACTCCTTCTGAAAGAGGATTGTGCCCATCTTGACACATGCTTAACCTTTAAGTAAATGCCAATTTAGTGCATTACTTATGATTCGTCTTTCCAATACCCATGACAAAACAACTACTTTCACATGAGTAACAGCACATTAGAATCCATATTTTACCTTTAAGAGAAAGCTCTAAGGTAATACCTTCTGAAAATCAAAGTCGCTGCATTACAAATGATTTTGTTTGACTTGTGTCCAAAATGCTGAACAATTTAATAATCATGAGCCCAGGTTTTACTGTTCGTTACATTACCAAGAGCAACTTGTTCCTCATTCCTGGGGGAAATCGTTAGGCAACAGCAAAATACTGCATATTTTTTCGTGCATTTCTTGGAGGGAAAAGCTTCTCATTATGCCCCTTGTGATTCCAAGCCACTGTAGTTTCCCATTAGTGCACCAGCTTTACACTTGTACGGCCTTCGCTTCCCAAAAACCACAAAAGGTTGTAGTAGTCTCAAGGGAGGATAAATGTCCAGGTTCAAAGCACTTGTGCAAGTGTGCAGCAACTCCTTGGTTGACGAACAAATAAGAGGGACCTCATTCAAACCCTTTTTTTTTTTCGAAAAAGAAAAAAACTCCCATGAACCATCAACATTGTGCAACTTAAGAGTTCCTGCACAAACTCCCAAAAGCTCTTTAAATCTGCAGGGGTCAAACAAAAATGACCCGGGTTCTTTTTGTCATGTCTAAAGCTGACTTAGTCGATCCATTCTCCAGACACCTTACCTTTCTCTTTCATCAGGTCTTTGAGGGCTTGCCACTTCACATCGTACGGGATGTTGCTGACAAAAACCCGGTATCTCTTGTTCACATTGCCATAGGGTTCAAAGCGGCCGCCTCCACCTCTCTTCTGGGGCCTCTCCTTCCTGCTCGGATTGGAATCATGCTTGGCCTTCCCATTCACTTCTCTGCATGAAGAGATCAATTAATACAGTAAATGCATAAGAGCGTTGTCAGTTTCCTTTTATTACCAATGGTTGATTGTGAGAGGGGGCCAAATATGTAAAAAATAAAATAAAAAAAATAATAAATTGTTTTTAAAAAGCCAGCAACGTGGAATCCATTTAATGGTACATGATTTAACCCGGGAAATCAGACTTCGCATCCCTCACAGACAAACATTAGATCACTGCTGTAGCGGAATCCAACCGATGATTCCTTTGTTCAGTAAATGTCAGGCAATCTCTTCAACTAGAGTGATTTATTTATAAAGCTAAGAACGGGCACACTTGCCTTTACCAGGGACCAGTGCACGCGTCTGAACCGTAACGATAGTTAGCAATGCACCTTTGGATTCCGGTTGCGTTCCGCACGATAGCGGCTAAGTCGCGTGGCAAGGCCGCGCTTTAAGCGCAGTGGGCCTGTGCTCCATTTTGATCCATGCTTCCATTACAACCCAGTTATCAGATGAATCGAACAAAGACGGAAAGGGGGGAACTTCCACGGTTGAATACGCGACCAGCTCACGTTTAGTCACTTTTGGCTACATCACGTAAAGGACGGACCGGTGCTCGTTGCACAAGCGCAGGCCTCAACCACTCGCCCGCTAAACGCATATAACCACCAAAATTTCAACACTCCAGTGTATTATACCTTCACGCGGTTCGTCTATTCGAACACTTTTAAATACATAGTGGTAAAGGTACGACGGCCCCCTCGCGTGAATCAGAATCGCCAACGTGCTAGTAAGAGCCAACAAAGGAGCCGTGATGGATGGACTCACCCCTGCTGCTGCTGCTGCTGCGGCGGCGGCGGCGGCGACTGCATCTGCGGCGGCGGCTGCTGCTGCTGCTGCTGCTGGCCCGCTTTCTCCACCGCGATTTCGGCCTGCTCGTTGGACATCTTCTCACGCCGTTTGGTGACTCGCAAGGATTAAAATTCAAAAAAAAACAACGAAGACGTTCTTCGTCGATGGGGAAAGTCTAAGCGTTTTCACAACTGCTCTGGGTGACCGAGGTAACAGTCCTGCGACACTGGCTAATGAAAATGGCGCTGAGAGCGGTTCATCATCCAGCCCCAGTGGATAATGGGAAATTTAAAAGCAGCGACGAAATTCTTCTTCTTCCGCTTTAATGGCCGAACGACACGACAGCGCCACCTACTGTAGAGTTCCAGGGATCTCAGTTTTGTTTTGTTCTGTGCTCTCTACATTCCCACTCTTCTCTTCTCACTGTATCTGTTACAGATGTCTCTCTATTCAGATTTTCATCCTACACCTTCTGCCACTGATTTTATGCCAATAATAATAATTTAAAGACCTTGGTAGCTTTACTTTTCACTATTACTTAATTTGACTAATTGTTTCACTGTTTCATTTCTACACGAGTTAATATATATGAAAACTTTATAAATATAAAATTGATTAATTACAGATAATTTAAACTCCAGACGCCAGAGGCCTGAACTACAAAGCAGGATTTACAGTTATCGGGGTTACTTCAGGTTTATCTCTGCCTTTTCCGTCCTACGAAGCTGGTTCTCCTCTTACCGGGGTGAATCACCATGGTAACTTGTGCTGAACGGTTAACCTGCCCTATTTTCGAGATAAGAGATCAAAGCTAGTCACCAGTCCAATTACTGACCAATCAGATCACTGGAAAACCAGTATCATCATTCTACAGGATCCTGACTGTGACAAAGAGTTTAGAGTAACGTGTCAAATAATTTAATATAATAAAGGATAGCAGTGAAATTAAGGGATTTCAATGAAATCCCAACATTACCCAAATTGAGATTCTCAGGCATCAAGGTCATAGTTATCCACGAGGGTGTTGAATCAGGAGCAACTGGACTTTTTACAACCTACTCCGGTTGCTCCTGATTCAATACCCTAGTCGATGACCCAAATTGCACGACTTAATCTATCATAATCCAATTTAATATTCATCTATAACATCCACATTATGCCATTTTTATTAAAAGCTTTAGGCAAATGGTGGGATTGTTGGAAGGCCATCTCATTGACTTTCCTCCTACTATGTTGAATACTGATTCATAAACTGTCCATTTCTCATAGAGTTGGATGCTCAAAATCAATAGGCCAAGTAAATTGTCATGGTGTTGAATCTCATGAATCAGCTGAATTGATGGATACACTTAACACCACACTGTGTTTTCTGAATATTTAACTATGGCAGAAATATTAATGGCGGGTTAGAAATGATTCTCCTCAAAGACTATAATATTGCTATACAATTATAATTGCCTCAGTGCTAGTGGTTTCAATGTCGTGTTCATTTATTTATTGGAAATTAAAAGAAAAAAATTCTGCAGATCACCGCCTGACCTCACGGGGGCGATAGTCAATACTTGAGTGGATCAGTAGACTCACAAAGGCGACAGTGGTGCCGGAAGTTGTGTTGGTTGAAGTGGTTAGCTACTAGCCTAGCTCTAACAATAGCTTGTGTATATTCTTTATTAGTTATCTCTTTGGCTTTTATACATAGTAGAAACTGTCTCAGTGAGCTTACAAAACAAATCTCACAAAGTCGCTCCTTGTCTGTTTGCGGCTCTATGCCAAGTGAGAGTATTTTATAAACGACCATGTTAGCGTTAGCCTCTAGCTAGTAGCGTAGTCGTGAACGAATGAACAGTATTTACTCCTGACGGGCTGCGAGAAGCGTTAACTGACAACAGATTGAGCCATGGGTACCGGTGCTGATGTGAGGGATATTTTGGAGTTGACCGGAGGTGATAATGACGGTCCCATCAGCAAGAAAGACCTCATCAACTCAGACAAGGTGAGGAATAATTAGAAAATACTCTGAATGATGCCTGGCCCAGTATCCAAACGTTCCCCTGTTGGTCTTATGCTGAAATTGTGATTAACTGTTGGGTTCAAAACTTACAGTTTATCAAAGTTATTCTAGGACGCAGCCTTAAAGGGACTCGACTGTTGACGTCCCTGAACAACTACTAACCCCAAACTCCAGCTTGCAGCTAAAATATTTGTCACACCTTATAGTCTGTCTTTTTCTGAAACTTTTCTGTAACAAAGAGTTACACATCTTATGAGAGATGACCACTAAATGATGCCGATCCCACGGAAATAGGAAATAATATGTGGGTGTTTTGTGGTTGAGCATATTACCAAACCAATGTAACGTAATCAATTCCTCCGTCATGTGTTTCAGAAAAAATCCAAGAAGGCGGCAGAAACACTGACCTTCAAGAGGCCAGAGGGAATGCACAGAGAGGTCTATGCTCTGCTCTATTCAGATAAGAAGTATGGGCTCCTCTTTGTTGTTGAGTATTTCTTGAATTGATGCACTGAGTTACCCCCCTAAGGACTTCACCAGAGTGAGAACCATCGATCTTGCACCCTGCAAATGTGCTTGCCTTTTTATGTTCTTTGTGTGTGCTTAATATCCCAATTCTTCCAGGTGTTTTAGAAACAGATGAGGGGGGAAAAGATAATAATAATAAGTAGTACCCTTACTTTATCAAATACTTGTCTTTCCTCTATTATTTCACAGAGATGCACCCCCTCTGTTGCCTAGTGATACTACCCAGGGCTACAGGACAGTCAAAGCCAAGCTAGGTTGTAAAAAGGTGCGTCCCTGGAAGTGGATGCCCTTCACTAATCCTGCTCGCAGGGATGGGGCCATCTTCCACCACTGGAGACGTGTAGCAGAGGAGGGCAAGGACTACCCTTTTGCCCGTTTCAACAAGGTAGGGAGGATGCCTCATTTTAACATCGGATGGAATTTAACAGCTACCCACCTTCTCTCGTATCCTCTTTTTCAGGCAGTCTCACTTATTTACTATTTTCAGTGACCTACCTGAATCATTGTATTTTCTTCTGCCTTCTTTCACAGACGGTGCAGATACCAGTGTACTCAGAGCAGGAGTATCAGATGCATCTCCACGATGATGGCTGGACCAAAGCAGAGACAGACCATCTGTTTGACCTGTGCAAGCGCTTTGACCTGCGCTTTGTAGTTGTTCATGATCGTTACGACCACCAGCAATACAGAGTAATCACATACGTACTAGCCTGCAGTACTCTCATACGCCTTCATTGAGGATATATTGTTAAAATCATAGCATAGTCCTGTAAGTAAAAGTTTATATTAGTTGTAACGTTCTTACATGTATGCTTTTCAGAAACGGTCTGTGGAGGACCTGAAAGAACGGTATTACAGTATTTGTGGTAAGCTGACAAAGGTCCGTGCAGCATCAGGGACAGAGCCCAAAATATACATCTTTGATGCTGGCCATGAAAGACGTCGCAAGGAGCAACTGGAGAAGCTCTTCAATCGCACACCTGAACAAGTTAGTAACTTTGTCATTGGATTTGGATTTGAATTTGTATGCAGTTGTTATGCTTGCATAACATTAATATTGCCCAGCCACGATGAGAAACAACATGACAAGTACAAGGCAATTAAAACTCCTATGACTAATGCAGTTATGCTTTTTTTTTTAATAAATCAAAGTATCATAAATGAACGTTATATTATAAATATTTCCCCATGTATCCCAGCCTTTTAAATATTAACATCGCACTTCTATTGTTTTTCCTGCAGGTGGCAGAAGAGGAATATCTTATTCAGGAGCTGAGGAAGATTGAGACCAGGAAGAAGGAGCGAGAGAAGAAGGCCCAGGATCTGCAGAAACTCATCAAAGCAGCTGACACAACAACAGAGTTGAGGCGAGCCGAAAAGAGGGTTTCCAAGAAGAAGCTCCCACAAAAAAGAGAAACAGAAAAACCGGTATGAAAAGCATTGACACAAAATGAGTGAAGTAAAGCCAACCATTTGTACCTGAGATATGTTTAGCAACGAATCAAAGCACTCCTAAAGGGAAAAAAAGTATAGAAAATATTTATGATAATTGAGATGTAAATCAGCTGTAAAACCAAATGATAGTGCTTATTTAATATAGTGGTACATTGTAATAATTAAGATTGAGCTCAGTCTCAGTAGACTAAAGGAGCTCTTTAGGCTCAATTTATTCCATAATGATTTTGTTAATTAACTCAAAATTCAGAAATTTATCAGTTTATCGGCTCCTTATTGTTTGTTTTATTTGTGTGTTTTTCCCCCCATCAGGCTGTTCCCGAGACAGCGGGCATCAAGTTCCCTGACTTCAAATCAGCTGGAGTGACACTGCGCAGTCAGAGGGTGAGTCTATCTAGATCCTACTGAGGTATTAAGACTAGAACTAAACATCTTCAACTTAAAACTTCATTATGGTTCTTGTTATGTGGTTATGGTATAACAGTGAGGAACCAAAAAAATCCAACCTGAAACTACAGTCGTCAAGATAATCCCATTGCTCTCTATTAAGAAATTGAATTTGTCTGCACTGTGTGCTGTGAAATGGATGTAAAAACTTTTATTTTTTTTACTTGAAGTTTTTAATTTTTTTTTTTAGAAGGTCAGCTAAGTTTTGTGTGAGCCACCATAAATATGAGAAGAATTTTGAACCTGTCGTTGATGTATGTGAGAAACCAGAGTGTCTGACTTCTGCTGGCTATCTCTCATTAGCACTGTGATGATTAATTCTGTTAGTGATGACCTAATATCTGTAAGATCTAGCCAGGGAACTCTTATTCATCTTCAAGACTGATGAGGAGCTGCCGCTCTCTATGGAAAATACATTAGCATGGCTAAAGAAGTGGAGTGCCCCTCAAGCTAATCAGTCAGACAGAGCTCAGTGGATAAAGACATTTTGATCTGCCTCGCTGAAGTGCATTTCATAGGAATTAAAAGCCCCGAGGTGGAGCTGTTTATCCTAATGTCCCCAGCACCTTAAATCACACCCGAGGGTGTGTTAGTGTGTGAGTGTCTCACTGTGTGTCCCACTGTGTGCGATTCAGATGAAACTGCCAAGCTCGGTTGGCCAGAAGAAGATCAAGGCCATTGAGCAGATACTTGTCGAGCAAGGAGTGGGTGAGTGTGAATAAACATTGGCAATTGCATAACATTTTAAAGTTTTACATTTTGAAGTTGTCAGTAATCTGATGACAAAGAGGTGTTTTTAAGATATGGCTTCTCGTGTATATACCATAACAGGGATACTGCCCACATCTGCTGGGATAAACTGACAAGCAGGGCTTTTGATCATCTTTACCTTTTTTGTGTGTCCGTTGATTCAGATCTTAACCCCATGCCCACAGAAGAAATTGTACAGATGTTCAACGAGCTGCGCAGCGACCTGGTGCTGCTGTATGAGTTGAAGCAGGCCCACAGCAATTGTGAATATGAACAACAGATGCTGCGTCACCGCTATGAGGCTCTACTGAAGACTGGCAGTGGAGGTGGGTGTGGAACCATGGGGGCAGGACTAGTCGCCATGCCCCTGGGTGGGGAACTCAATGCCACCAACAGCACTGCAGCATCCACCCCAGGAGTTGAAGTTCCGTCCTGGCCCAGTGTGGACGACATCAAGGTGGAAGCAAAGGAGCAGATCATCGATGTTGTTGGAGCACCACTCACCCCAAACTCGGTAAGTCTGCTCAGCTAAGATCCAAATTTTTACAAACATCTTCCTGGTGATTAATCTTTAATCAATTTAATTTTATGACACATGCATTTCACAGTTAATGTGGGTTTAAAACTGTTTCATAATAATAATGATACAGAAGTCTTGACATTACTTTACAGGGGACCATCTGATCTTGAAATTCAATCTGAAAATTCCATTGTAACTAGGGAAATTATGCTACTTACATACAGCAACACAGAGGCTATACTACTAAAGTATAACCTACACATACTGTCGGTTTATGATGCCACATTGGATCTTTGCTAGTAAATGGTTTTATGCAGCGTTTTGACAGTATCATTGTAACTACTGAAGGAGATAAACATTTTAGAGGTTGATCATTTTAACCATTTTTTAAGGAGGAAGTTACTGCTGCACTACACACTCATGTGATTTTGTGCTCCACATTATAGCGCAAACGGAGAGAATCGGCATCCAGCTCGTCTTCAGTGAAAAAGGTGAAGAAGCCTTGATGACGACGAGAGCGACAGCTGACGCACCGTGGGGTCACTCTGGTCACAGTGGAAATGCAGATGTTTCATGGCTGACCAAAGACATAAAAACACCACTGACTACACACACACACACACACACACACACACCCACACACACAACTTTTCACCTTCTAACCAGACCCTTCCCCATTGGGCTTTCCCAGCATCTTTGCGACAAAGGCAACAACTGAGTGACATTTCATTCCATTACGGCTCGTCTCCCTGCCTCCACTATTGCTCGGCTTTAGATGAGGCAAGATCAACTGTAAATTGCCAGGCTGAGCTAATCGGGACATGGGGAAGAAGGAGGGAGTGACTTGGTAATTGAAAGGTTGGAATGAAAGAAGAGACTGTGAGTGGGAGGACCTCCAACCGCAATGCTCATTTGACCCATCGGATTTTTTTTTGTAATAGTGTTTACTGGAAATGTGTTTTTGTTGTAGCCTGTAGTACCGACTCCCTCTCTCGACCTACGAAAGACATCTGCTGCCTGTGTTTTATGTTGGGACTCGTGAGGCTTATTTGTGTTGTTTGTCCTCAGGTGACCTTGGAAGATGCTTTTGTCAATGATTCAATAAATCTCATTGTGTATTTTCCTTGCAGTGTTTCATGCATGTTTATGCCACAGTGATCACTTTTGCGTTACAAGCTCTTTCAACTCGGAGGTAATTAGTTTTGAATATACATTTACTGAGGAAATTGTAGGATCATGACATTCTTACCTTACCTGTCATTTAAGATAAGTGACAACTAATGACTTCATTAATATGATGATTAAGCAGTGATCCTTCTCTGGTTGGTACAGCCAGTGAAACTTCATTAGGTCCCCTTCCCATGATATTGCCTAATTGCTTGTCAATTATGTAGTTAGGCTACTTAGACATTAATTTCTATGCAAATTTTGAATATGCTTGCCCAAAAGAGGGGGGCATTGTGATCTGGACATAATGTGTGTATTTATTTGTCTGTATAGATGTACACTTTCCAAAAATCAATAGATTTCAGGTTCTACAATCTGCTGTGGTATGACCTTTGTTGGAACTTGTTATGCTTTGTATACTGTGCATCCTGAAAGTAATCAGCAGACCCCTTCAGTTTTTTTTACATTTTGAAGAAAAACAATCCCCTCATCAATCTGCACTCAATACACAATAAGAACAGAATTTTAGTCATTTTTGGAAGGAAAAAACAGGAAAACATCAACTCAGAAGTATTCAGACCCTTTTGCTGTCGCAAAAAATGAAGTTCATCTGTGGTAAATTTCGTTGCCTGGACATGATATGGAAACATATTGCCAAACTGTGGAGATGAGGATAGGCAAGACTTCACCAAACTGTCTTATCTTTATCTACCGGTAAGTCTTGATCCTCTCCAACTGCACAAAGTTCCTTTCTTAACTGTCATGGATTAAAACACGACAATAGCCACAGAGAGCTGCATCTCCACAATCAAAACATCTCCATTATCAGCTCTAATTAGCACCACTGAGGTTGGGAGTCAACTCGTCCGCCCACTATAGGCTGTTTGATGGAGAGAGAGAGAGAGAGTGAGAGAAGGCAAGTAAACATGGGTAAAATGGATTCTCTGTGTCTATATTTCATGTTGAAAATTGGCTCATAAATCCAGTGGTTTGATCTATGGAAGCCGTCGTTGCTTGAAAAAACCTCCGTAAATGTGTAATTTCTCCCTTGACAGAACACAGCCGAAAGGCTATCTTTCTTTTGCTTCATCCTCCTCCCCTCTCTCTCTCCCCTTTCCCTCTGTCTCTCATTCTCGCTCCCTCTCCACCAGCCTGGAGTTGGATTAATGCTCGGCTCTCTTACCCTCTCTCCTCTCATGCTCCTCTGATATCTTCTTTTCATCACTGCTCGTCCATTTATCAAAACTGGGGGTTCTCTCTCTTTCTCTCTCGCTCTCAATATCTAAGCTGCAGTCTCAAGTTATATGGCAGGTATCTTGTAAGATAGGCTTCAAGAAGGTGGAGGTTATTAATAAATAGTAGTCTAAATTGAAAATAGGTTGGCAGGGATGCATCAGCAGCCAAGTGTGAATGATAAAGACCCCCCCGGCATCCACCATCTAGGTCCATCTGCCATGGGCTCCATCCGGGCTTCAGTGTACGTTCTGCAACACTGATGTGAAAAGCATGAAGCAGAACAGCACAGCGGAGTGTCTTATAATGTGGTTGTGATGGCATTGAGATGAGATCTCTTTATCAAGGCCAGGCTCAGGCTTTAATCACAGCCTAAGAGGTGCATTGGCTGTTTATCATAATTGAACTGTATCCAGGCTAATCGCTGGCATACGTCACTGTCGAGCGGGTCGCTCGGCCGCACCGGGCAGGCGAAGCCGGTGTTGGTGATTGAACACACAGTTAAGAGAAGAGATGTGTACTGAGGGACATAAGGCAGGGAGAGGCAGGTAATAGCAGATGTGATAGAAGCCTCTTCAAATACATCACACCTTGAGGTAATCTCTGATGTGACAATGATTAGATTGTCGACGCCTCCTTTTTGTGGCACAGTGCTTTATGCCCATCATGTCACATACAATCACTGATTACTACAAGGGGAAGAGGGAGGGACGGTGCAATAGCAGTGCCAAGACAGGGTTTGGATAATTTCCTCTGCCGGGCTCGGGATTGAGTGCTTTCTATATGGACCATAACAAATGTCCAAGGCAGAGATTCACCTCCGTGCCCCTCTCTCATCTCCATGTCTCACTTTGACTTTCACCTCCTCCAGTATTTAGGTCACCTTGAGGGAGAAAACTTTTAATCATTGCTCCACATCAAATTCATCCGTTCCCTCTGGGACGCTGGGCTGCAACAAAGAGGAGGGGGGGTCAGAAAACCGAAGGTTGGAAAAATCACAAATGCCCACAGGGCTGGACAGTGGAAGTCATTTCCACTGGATTTTTTTGGCTGGTGGGGGAAGGCCTGCTACAACACAAACCCAATCACTGGTGCTAAGCAGTGCTTACAGCTAGGCATTAACCCCACTGTCCACTCTGCACATTAAAGCCCCAGGGAGGAAGAGGGGAGTGGAGTGGAGTAGAGCAGAGAGTGGGACTAAATGTAGACTTCCTATTCCCCAGGACTGTTCTGCTCTCAGGAACATCTCTGGTCAGGTGTTGCAGTCTTTCAAGGTGTCCTACCTTGAAGGGAGGGAACAAGTCTGGTAATGATGGAATAGAAAAAGTCATTTTAGGAGTAGAACTCCCCTTGTATAGTCGTATATATACTGAGTGTACCATAGATTACAAAACAGGTGCTTTCAGGTGTATGTTTTGATCCTATTTTTCCATTTAATATATTATGATATAGGGGATATTGTAGCAAACTAAAATTACATGTATTTAAAGACATTGTTAAAATATCTCTCTAGCCATGGAGGAGGTATGGCTCTATGTCAGTAGGGTGGTCCAACACTCATTGGAAAAAAAACCTCAAGTGAAAGCACAGAAAGACGTCGTGGTGAGGCAACAGACAAATATGTTTTAATGTTGATATTACAATTGTACAGTATACATCACATGAATGCATGTCCTGAGTGTGTATGAGTTTACTGAACTCAATCTCCAATCTTCATTTTGGACTTTTCATATCTTCTTGGTCCGTCGTGGTGTGCAGGACGAACCATGGGACACATTGGGGTGAGCGGACTGTGGCCTGTTCAGGTCAGTTCAGTGATTGCATGTTGACAGGACCAGGTCAGACAGATCAGCCTCACTCTGTTCTGCCATCAGCCCTCAGAAAACAAACCGGTTTGATTTGATTGGTCAGTGACAGACGAAGAGGCGTCTGAACAATATGTGACAGAGTTACCCCGCCAAACCCAGTCCAGCGAATGTATTTCCCCCCACTCTCTACCTGTCCAAGCACAATTCTAACAAAGAGGGAAGAAATCCAATTTACCATGCGGATCCACAGCTGTCACGGCAGGGGAATTAAACATTAGCCATAACTCACGGGAGGTGCCGAGCAGGTCAGCGGATGGCAGGGATGGTAACATCACTCCGGGGTGCAATAACAAAGGATTTTAACCTCTGACTCCTTCACTCGGGCTGCTGGCTGATTGTCCTCGCCAACAGCAGCTTTCAGCAGCTAGTTAATAATCTCTGGTTGAGTTGACGACTCAACTTACCAGTTCACATCTTTCTAGTCATCGCTCAAATCTCTGCCCGAACACAAACAGGAAGGCATGGGGAAATGTCAGCATAAATGCAATCTTTTCCACCCCGCTGGGTCCCGGAGCAGTTCCTGTGACGCTCCATAGGGGGTTGCTGGGATCCTGTAGCTGCTAGCGTCCCGGTGTCATCACCCGCACAGGCTGACTGCTTGCCTGGCTGGCCTGCCACCACCATAGCCTCAATTACCTGACTGACGTTTCATTAGCGCCTGCAGCTGATCCCGTGGCTGAGAGGCAGTGGGGCGCAGAAGAGCATAGAGCGAGCGAGGAAGGGGGAAGAGAAGGAGGCTTCAACGCATTACATTCTCATGCGCTGTCAGTGTCACAGCTCCGAGTACAGCCGCACAGCCACTCATTACATTGCAGTCATTTAGTACATGCTCTTATTGAGCTGGACGGTGTGTACTGAAATAGAGCTGGCTGGGTTTTATCTGGTGTCCACAGTTTGGAGCTGACACTTGCATACCTGCCCTGGATTGTTGGAGCAACTGCGACGTGTGAAAGGTTGCAGGTGTATGTATGTGTGCACTTTGATATGAGGCGGCTACAAGGTCCATGAGACAAATCAATCCGGTGCTGTGACCAGAGGTTTATCTCTTCTTCTGTTTCTCTGTGTGTAAGCTCACATCTATGGATCTATATATGGTGGTTTTGTGTCTTGTATACATACTGTACCTGGGTTTGTGTGTGGTGTGTGTGGCCTCTCCATCCTCGGGGTTAGTGCAGGCCATGTCACAGATGATCCAGGGCAGAGCTGAGGGGGCTTAGCGAGGCCCCCGACCTGAGCCTCTCCACAGAGCCCACGCTTGACTGGCCTCTCCTTCCCATTTGTCATCCTGGGCCAGTAAGACCTCCGGAGAGATTAGGGCATAGCAGAGAGACTGGAGGAGTAGCAGGAATAAGAGGATCAGTTAAGCTATAAACACAGACAAGTTTGTGTCTCTCCCCCACTCTGACGCAGTGACAGTTTGTAATGGCTGTCAAAAGTTTGTTCTGTGCTGTACATCTTCTTTTACAGGACACTGCGGCTCCTGAATGTGCCATACAGCAGGTATGGCAACTTCTTTCGCTTTGATCAAATGCTCTGTGTGGTGTGAGAAGCGGAATCAAGTTGGACATTAAGCAGAAGAGTTAACTGTATCGACCCACATTGACCCAAGCTAATGAACCATGACCCAATGCAGAACAGAAAATGCAAAGGTTTGCCTGTAATTATAATTATGTGGCACAAAGACCATTAGTCAAATCCAGAGAGCTCCTTCATTTCCATATTTTAGAATATTCTACTTAATTATGCAAAGGGAATGGTGAGGTAGCTGAGAAGTTTTAAGAAAGCCTCATAAAGTCCTTATTAAGAGCAGAGGGGATTAATGACAGTTAATATGAGGGCAATCAAACATTTAATGCAAAGGCTCTCCTGCAGGCAAACAGTATTTAAATGAGTCAATTAGACATTCATTATCTACAAGCTTATAAGTGGAGTCAGATCTGCATAAAATGTTGCAGAGAATCCCTCCCACCTAAGAAGGAACTAATGAAATATTAAAAAAAGTTAACAACTTAGACATGGAAAATGTACAAATATTTATTGCTAGAGGGCGGGTTACACGTTGCCGTCAATTCTGCGAGAACGCACGATATCCACTGGAGATTATCTCATAAATCAAAATTATTGAGTTAGCATGATCTCTCCTCCCAATTAGCTATGTAGCATTGTTGAAGTAGAGTGAGAGAGAGGAAAGAGGGAAGCCCCCCCCCCCTAATTGGCCCATTATAAAATGACATCAAATCCTGGACAAGAATGTTTCCAGTTTTACTATAGCTGCCTCTAAATTATTGTCATGCTAACAAACCACCTTAAAAATAAGTAGACGTATACATAATCATACATTTCTGCAGAGGATGGCTTGAATAATGTACCAAACTATGTAGATATATCATTGTCAGGACCTCCCCCCTCCTTCCTTCTCCTCCCCCTATCCTTCTTTCTTTCCCTCTCCCCATGTCTGAGCCTCCACTCTTGTCACTTGCCCCCGCACACAATTACTGTGTGTGATTGCTATCAGGCGGGACGGTCGAGGAGGCTCCCAAATTAGGGCCTAAATAGGATTTCCTACATGGCGAAGGGCACAGGCCTGGACATGGTAATGAAAGCCTATACATCACAATCAGGCCGACAATCCTATTCATACTGCAACACATTACTCTCACTCCTCATAATTATAGAGGGGTGACAGACGGGCCTGTGAGGCATGGTGGAGGCAGCGTAAGAGTGAGGAGGAAGAGGAGGAGGTGAAGGTGGTGGGGGTGAGTGTGTGTGTGTGTGTGTATGTGTGTGTGTGTGTGTGTGTGGGGGGGGGGTTCTGGGTAGGTGGCTGTGGTGGCAGTCAGTTTCAAGTGGCTCCTTCTCTCCACTTCTGTGATCTCCTGGGGTGCTCCGATTAGGCTGGAGTCCAGTGGCTTCAATTCTACATAGTTCCAGCAGTTCCAACTATAGATCTGTGAAATTACAGAAAAGAGTTCTAATTTGGGCATTTTCTCCCACTGGGAAGATTCTTCCAGTGGGACACTGACCACATCTTCCATCAGACGGACTGACACAGGCACAAACACACATACACAAACACACACGGAGCGATGTGATGAGATGTGAGGGGGACAGCTTTGCGATCAATACCATGAGCAGGAATCAGTGATGGGGAGAATAAGACAATGGCCTATCAGATTGAGGTTGACTTCTCCTTGTATGTGTGGCAGGCCTGTGACAATAGATTGGCCCAGAAATCCGATGGCACTATCCGACAGTGGCGGAAAAAAGAGGAGACAGATGAAAAGAAAGATTGCTAATGCTCTCCAAGCAGGCATTTTAATCTGTGACAGAGCAGGGATTTGGTGAAAGCCATTATCACACAGCAACCCCCCTCTTCCTCCCTCCCCTTTCTTTTCTGATAAGACAACCTTATCAGACTGCTTGGGGGAGAATGTGTATGTGTGTCTGAGTCCACACCTTTGCATGTGTTTGTGTTGCAAATGGGATATTCCAAATGCGATTCATTGGACCCTAGAAACTTGCACTCTAACAATGTAAATCACCTTAAGAACTCAGTCAGACGGCAAGCGTTGGAAAGTGGATTCAGATCACAATAACCCACTTCGCCAGTCAAAGATAGACCCTGACAAGGAGGCAACATGAGGCGCATTGTTACTTCTGTTTGCAGCTGAGGCTTGAGGGAAGCAACCACCTTGATTTTGTGTTTTTTGTCCTTTGGCGCACTTGCAGCTGTAGAAATACCTCTCATCTCATGATCACATCACAAGAGAGATGACATGATGATAGCGTTTGCCCACTCAGGTCACATATTCACCTCTGCAAACGCCTGCGCTCAGTTAGCTGGACCAGCTGCAGGAAGTGTGTGTGTGTGTGTGTGTGTGTGTGTGTGTGTGTGTATTTGTGTGTGCATGAATGTGTGTGTGGGTATGCGCACGCATGAAGCGACAGATGGAGAGATGTGTTTGAGATGACTCTTTCTGATGTAATGGACTGATAGAGGTTAACTGTGTGTGAAGCAGTGAGTTGACATTGTGTGTGGATGCATGTACTGTATATGTGCTTGCATGGCTGTGAATGTAGGCTTGTGTGTGTGTGTGTGTGTGTGTGTGTGTGTGCGTTTGTGCGTGTGCATATATTTTATATTTGCGCGCGTGTGTGTGTGTGTGTGTGTTGGACAGCAGCCTATATCCCCACTCAGTGTGTGTGTGTCTCCTCAACATGATGTCCCTTCTGTGATCAGGACAATCCATCAGACCTTGCCACTCATTAATCACCTGAAACACACACACACACACACACACACACACACACACACACACACACACACACACACACACCTTTGGGATCAGGGCAGGCAGTGATAAACAATAGGGTTAGTTTAGTGAAGCACTAACAGCTGCACCACTGAAGGCATGTCAGCACCAGATGACACCTCTGTATTACCATGGCCTCAGAGAACCTCTCAAAAACTAGAGACAAAATGCTGCACGTAAAAGATCTTTATTTTCTTTAACAATGTCACACCACATCCCCCTTTGCTTTAGATATTTAGACAATATTTTTTAATTTCTACTGCCTTTGTCTTCTGAATCCTTTGTTATTTCGGGGGGTTCGGAGGGAGTTGAATTTTCATGGTGCTCCACATAAAAAGTTTGCTGAGATACTTCAATTGGAGTAGGTCTCCACTGAATAGTGGATGCCACTGTTACAACCCCTAAGTCCTCTTTGCCCCTGCACTTGTCTCAAGTGTCCACTCACGGCCTTTTACTATGGATCATCAGATCAGAGCGGAGCCAGCCTCCATAGAACCAGCATACTGGCTAATTCACTATTGATCCTATCCCATAGACCAATTTCCACTTGTGTTTGGTTTGGGACTCCGGTTTCGGTCACGCTCGGTCTCTCCCTCAGGGGCCAGGGAGGAGCCCCTGCCACTCTCTTATCAGGCAGAGACGCACACACACGGCGAGTGTGTGGGATAGAGAGAGATGGGGAGTGAAAGGCGCGAGGGGAGCATTGCTAGCTTGCAGAGAAAGCGAGAGAGGTCATTAGAGGATGGAGATGAGTTCCAGAGTTTGAGAGAAAGCATAATGGCGTTGGCTTTGTGCGAGTTCGCAGTGTGTCATGTTGCCGTGTGACTCCGGAGGACTGTGCGCCGCCGATTGCTTCAGTGCAAATCTCAGAAAATGAGGACGTGTTAAATTCAAGCAGCTATTAGATAAGACATACAGAGCTGTCCATGGTGCTGAAAAGGGGATGCATTATAAAAGACAAGCTTTCTTTCTTTGTCTTTCTTTCTGTCTTTCTTTCTTTGTCTTTCTTTCTTTGTTTCTTTCTTTCTGTCTTTGTCTTTCTTTCTTTCTTTCTTTCTTTGTCTTTCTTTCTTTCTTTCTTTCTTTCTTTCTTTCTTTCTTTGTCTTTCTTTCTTTCTTTCTGTCTTTCTTTCTCTCTTTCTCTTTCTTTGTCTTTCTTTCTTTCTTTCTGTCTTTCTGTCTTTCTTTCTTTCTTTGTCTTTCTTTCTTTCTTTCTTTCTTTCTTTCTTTCTTTGTCTTTCTTTCTTTCTTTCTTTCTTTCTTTCTTTCTTTCTTTGTCTTTCTTTCTTTCTGTCTGTCTTTCTTTCTTTCTTTCTTTCTTTCTGTCTTTCTGTCTTTCTTCCTTTGTTTCCAGGCGGTCGTCCTTTTTGTCTCTCTGTGTGCGTGATGGGGAGATGGATTGTGTCACTAGGTAAATGTGTGGTGGACAAGTTCCCGTGATATGGCGCTACTAGCCAATCTCCTACACCCCCCCCACACACACACACATACCCACACACACACAATGACTTCAGAGATCAAACCTGTCTATGCTCACATTTTTCTTTTACCTTCCTCCATCTGCTCACTTCTCACTCTTTATTGCTGCTGCCTCCACATCACTTCCCAACCCACCACCCACCACCCACCTCTCCCAATCCCACCTTTTCTCCTCTTTATCTAACCTTTCCCCCTCCACCTATCCTCCCGATCCTTCACTTTCTTCCTATACCTGTCCATCCCGCCTCCCCCCCTCTCTGGTTCCCCTCTGTCTCCCTTTTTCTTTCTCCCAGTAACAACATTCCCTCGACTAATTGCAATTCTGTCAGCAGGTAAATGCTTTGTGACCAGCCGCAGACAGTCACGCCAGCCAGCCACTGACAGTCATTGTGAGGCAGACAGGACAGCCTCGGCAGCGTTGGCAGTCAGTTAGCAGGCAGTGTAGCCTATATGGATGTGGCCTCTCGGCTGAGCCGGGAGACTCCAACTGTCTGCTAGTGTGTGACACTCCCATTACGCCGCCACAGAAAAAGGTAGACGGCCACAGAACAGCTGGATAATGCACTGTCTGACTGACGACATACACTCCACCTCTCACACACTCTGCCTCTCACCTCGTCTCCGGGCCTATGTCAACGCCATCTTGATACTGTCAGGTGAGGAGCCAGCGAGCGTGACATGTCAGCACTCACACAGCTGACTCCTGATGTACAATATTAAAACACACACAAATGAGGGGAATGGAGCGGTGATGAAGAATGATAGAGTAGAGGAAAAACAGCTGTAAGAGTCATATTTTTGAATGCGGCCGGAGCAACTGTCATGCTTGAATCCTTCCACCGGCCACACAAAGTTATATTATGGCATCAAATTGTGCACAATATGTTCCAGATAAACAGTTTTTTTTGGATATAGACTCATTGTTAGCATACATTACCTCCCTGATGACCAGGCTCAGCTAATTAAAGCAGGCTGTTGACAGTTGTCAGTGTGACCCATAGCACGGCGCTCCCCCAGGGGTCCTGTTAGCATGCTAATGCTAATCCCCAGTGACGGGGGACAGGGAAGGGCTGTCCCCTGCAGCCCCTGCCGTTGTGACCACAAGATGTGTCAGGACAGGCACAGTGATGTGCTAACATGGAGACGTCCCCATGTGCATGTCACACATCTGCATGTAGAAAGGAGGCAGGCAGCGGGGGAGCTGGAGGGGACAGTTGTTGTGGGACCACTTGATCTCTGTTCGCGACACAGCCCGGAAAAAGAGCAATCTGCGCCTAAAACGGGCTAATAAAAGAGCAACTGGTCTCACAGGCTTTAATGCGACGATTTGCTCCTTGTGAGCTCGAGAGGCACGTTTAGAGATTAGATGCAAGTGGACTCACAGGGAAATGAGCAACACGGGGCTGCACAAAACACAGTCGCACACCAGTTATCATTACTACTGAGAGTTGAAAAAAAAAAAAGAGAAAGTGCTCTCACACTTGTCTGTCAGTGTATCTGCTCTCCCCTATTCTCCAAGGGAAGGTCAAGGACACATGCATATTCATGGAGGAGCCTGGCACAGGATCGATGGCTTTTAATTGTTTTCTCTTGGTTGGTGGAGGGACGTGCCAGTGTCTATTGATCTGTTTGAGCAGAGGCCACTCACAGAGCACGACTGAGAGACCTTTACCTGACTGAACACCGATAGACTGTGTGTGTGTGTGTGTGTGTGTGTGTGTGTGTGCGCGGAGCTGAGGACTGTGTGGTGATTAGGATTTTGATACACACAAAACCACAGGCTGCATGATAGGGCCTCATGGGGCTTAGAGGTAGATAGACATACACAAAGGTGACACACCACAGCGGAGGAGGTAAAGACAAGGAAAAACAGACCACGTAGTTTGCAAGGTGGGGATTTGAACGATGCCCTGACAAAACAAGCACCAAGAATGAATAAAATAATACTTTTAGTATGATACATCAGTGGGTGCCTATCGTACACCTGGTTGGAAAGCCCTACATTCCACACAATAATACAAACAACTGTCCAAGATTATTAACAATTTTTTTTGTGTTTTATTACAAACAGTGGAGACATTCTTTTCTTCAAAAACGTGACCACTCTAAAAATATTTTCATTGATTAAGCCGGGTATAAAGATGTTTAAGATGTTTACTACCCCCACGTTGACCAACTACAACAGTAAATGCAACACACACACACACACACACACACACACACACACACACACACACTATATCCTAATTTGATTAAGGTGGAATATAAAATATAATATAAAAAAGTATAAAATGTACCTTTTGACCATTCGTCTTTAAGATTTTCCAGTATCAAGATATTAAAGGTACATTTTTTATTGAATAATTACTCAATGCTAAAGTTTCAACTTTAACACAGTTTTCGTGCGTTTGAAAAACATCTGAATCTTTGTGAATGTGCAGAACCTTGTGAATAGCAGAGGAATGTGCTCACCTGTCCGTCTCCCAGTCAACCACATCTTTCCCTCGGCAAAGATTATCCCCTTCAGAGGGCTCTCTTCTCGCTTTCATTTATTCTTGTGTCGCTGGGTGAATTTGTCAATTTGAACAGGCAAAGTTGGGAAATTGACAGCAAGTGTGGAGTAAAAGGAGGGTGCACAGAGGAGAATAGCGAGGGGGAGAGCGGCAGAGAGAAAGATAAAAAAAAGATTGTGACAGTCATCCATTTGACCCAGGCTGTTGAGTGAGAGCAGTCTGGCTTGTCAAATCTCTGTGCTAACAGTGAATAGCCATATCTGTGCAGAGCATAGAAGGGTGTCATGCACTATGGTTTCATGGTTCAGGATAAGGCTGGATAAAGCCATTGGCTGGATGACACACAGACAGACACACTTTCACTTTCTCTCTAACTCCCTGTCTCGCGCTCTCCGTTACTGTCTCGACTTGAGAATGAGGAAGCGAGAACACTTACCTCAATCGAGTCGGGCTGTTTCTGTGGAAACTGACTATCAATGTCTGCTGTGTGTTTAAACAGGGGGAAGGAGTTTCTTGCTCACAGATTAAACCTTGCACTCTCCGATTATTGAACAATGAGAAACCTCCAACCCCCCCTCCACCCGTGCCTTCTCTTCTTGCCATTACATAGTAATTTCGTCCTCATCCACACGCACGCACGCACACGCACGCACACACACACGCACGCACACACACACGCACACACACAGCTATTACCAGCTCATTAGCTTGAATCATACAAGAATTACACTCCTGCCTGGTGACAATAGCTCAGAGAACGGGCCTTTTTTTCCCCAGGAGTCAGGGGTTAAGTTACCAATCAAAATAGCCATGCAGATGTATTCAGACATTTTAATATTGGCCATTGTGGGAGCTCTAAAAAAATTTTAATCTCTCATCGGTGCGGCTGCCCCCCAAGGCAACTCAAATAACAGTCTTCAGGAGGGGGGGTTGGTGTTCAGAGAATTGATGTACCCTGTGGCATTTGGATAATTGTGTTGGAATTGCTGCCACCTTGAACAGTTTTCAGGTTTAGCGCCCTCTCCTTCAGTCTTTTTTTTTTTTTTTCCTCTTTGCTCAGTTGGACCACAGATCTCTGTTCTCTCATTCCTAATTCTCGGACTTCAGATCCTCTTCAACCTGACCCAAGCACCGGTTCTGCTTCAAGTCCCCCAACCAGGCTGCGTCTGAGGGGAATGAGAGGGACACTGACCACACTGGGAACCAATGCACTGACTGTGTTAGCGCTCTCAGTATATTGGTTCCTGGACAAAGTGGGCCAGGTGCTGCGGCAGGGACCCCAGTTAATATAATGTAAACCAGCAGAGGGGGCCAATGATGAAGACTGGGCCACAAGACTCTAACCCACCCAGATGTGAGCTCACAACACCGCTTTACATGTTTTACAACTGCAAAGCAGATTATTTGTGTCTCACCTGTCAGGTCTCCCTTCCCCCTGCTTTAATTTTCTCCTGCTACACATGGTATAGTCCTGCTCACCCCCCCCACACTCTGCGGCCCTGTCCTCTCTCAGGGTTCAGACTAATGACTAGTGACAGTCCACTGAGGGGAGCGAGCTGTTTGCAGTCAGCAGTGCGTTTGTTGGTAATTATTTTCCAGAGTGTCACATTAGTGTCAGCCTCATGGCAGTGAGAGAGGAGAGAGGACGGGGCCCCGGCTGGCTGGATGGGTGAGGCGGGGAGCAAGGGGAGGGGACAGGGTGTGATGTTTGGTGTTGGGCAGTGTTGTGTTTATGTGTGTTCATGTGTGTAGACTGAAGTGGCTGTGGTGGGCTGAGGACACAGGCTGTCACTACTCTTTACTGTTCGCCTCGTGGCTACATACGACTAGAGATTAAGGATGGAAGTGAGCAGAAGGAGAAGAACCGGCGCACAGTTTTCCTGCCTGTTTTCTGTTGTTGTCTCCGTCCGTCTTTCAACACATTTGTCTATTTGTCCGATTGTCAACAAATGTCATGAGAATACCAACACCAGCAGTGCACTCAAACTCATTACAAGTAGTATATTATAATAATAAGTATATGTATATGTCGTGGACCTCCACTGTTGTCCAAAAACACATCAATGAGCCTCAACTGTGAACATGATGACATGTCCCTACATTACAAGGAACATGTGTGGTCCGTTTTGAGTCAGTCCAACTCAGTTTAACTCATTAAGTGTATATTAATGCATGGCTGATAATCATCATCAAAGTTATCATCAACAATACATTTTTACACCTTTTTGTGTGACACCTTTTTGTCAACACTTGCCAGTTAGCACGTAGCTCGCAACTGAGCAAACACCATTTGTTTTTGTTGTTGCATCAGTAACATATGAAGCGAGGGTCATATAGAAGAGGGATCCTAGAAAAACTAGTCATGCATTGCCTGGTATCCCACAATGCCTTGTGAAGTGATTTGCTTGCATGGCAATTACGTAGGGGGCTTCATTCATTGGGTCTTCTTCACCATCACCTTCATCAGTGCCCTGCTGTAAAAGGCAGTGTCTTAAACGTTTTTTAAATTTAAATCTATACATTTGTGACGAACTTGTAATTTCTGTTTTCTTCTGCAGGGTGAAAATTTGTGTTTGGTGTTGAGTGCCACAGACAGGAGTCAGAAACTGTTAGAATCAAACTAACACATTGTTGGCTTGGGTCTTTTTTGTGAGATTTGCCCCCAAAAATGTATTCTTGAAGTTACAGTTTGACAGTTTTTACCCGAGGGCACAAAGTCTGAGTTGCTCATTCTCTTTCCCTATTAGATATTTGCCTCTTGTAAAACAGCTTAGATCCAACAGTGTTCTCATGAAACTACATTTATTTCAGGGGAATTTAATTTCAGCAGCGTCGAAAGCAGTTGAGTTGAAAGTTGAGTGCCTGCAAACTGTGCGGTGAATTTGAAAAACATACAGGATGCTGGCGCGCGTGTGTGTGTGTGTGTGTGTGTGTGTGTGGTGGGGGGCAGTCACCAGCCCCCTTGGGAGGAAGCGATCGATGATTGAGACCATAATGCACCTCTCTGTATTCCTCCTCACATTCACGCTCACTGGATGCTTTGGGGAGCTGTCAAACACACACACACACACACACACAATGTCACATGTTCGACAGCTCATCTCTCACACGTTCCCTTCCACTCCATCTTGTAGCTGTCTGGTCGATGGCCTCCCTCTCTGTCTCACTTCCACTGCTCAGTCTGGCAGACTGCTCTGCTCTGGCGCTGTCTCTCCCTATGTTAATATAGTAGCTAACCTCTCTCTCCATAGCACTGCTAGCAGACAATCTCTACGTTGATATACTGTGGCGAGTGTAGCACTCCACCGCACAACTACTACCCAACTGACTCCAGAGAACTGAGCACTCTCCATCTCTACCACTGTTAGTGCCACAGTGAGGACCCTGCCGGGGCACTTCGGTCGTCCGTCCTCTCTCTTTAGCAAGTGCAATCATAAAAAACAAAAAAAAACAACCCACGAATTTCATTATTGCCCGTTTTTATATTCTTTTGGTTTCGATTAGGGAAAATTGCATGAATCTGCAGTGACTGGAGATTGTGAGTCTCACAGCAAAAGGTAATTATCACTAATTGGTCTGCAGAAATGATAACAGCAGTAACTTAGTTTGCTCCGTGCCCCCAAAACAAGACCAAGGAATAATTGGGGAAGAGTACAAAATAAAGGCAGGACTATTTACCGTTTACAGCTCTAATTACACATTGAGAAAGTTAAAAGACTCTGCTGATGACCTCTGGCGTCATAATAAAAGAAGTGGAGAACTCTCATCACGTTGATTTAATTTGCCTCAACTCATTTCTCACTTGCTGGGAAATTCAGATGGCAGAAAACTAAAGCTGTAAATTTCAAATGTCATTAAAATCGCTTGAAAATGGTTCAAAATCCATCCCTCAAATCTGCCAGTCGGGACGTGGGGGTGTGCATCATGCTGATGCGCAGAACCAACGACGGCACGAAGAGACCAACTCAAAGCAGTGGACCTCATTGCATTTAGATGCTGTGCTCTGTGTGAATGCTTGTCAAGAAGACAAGCCGTACAGTGACTCACCTCCTGCCAGAAAATGAACACATACAATTAACATCACATCCCATCATCCTCAGCTGAGCGAGTACGCCTGTAATTGGGTGGCTGACCAGCTTACGTGGCTCCGGGTGGCAATTTATTCTGGGAGCCATGCAGTTTACCCTGGGCGGCTAACGGCCCCCGTGCCATAACCTGGCAGAGGCAGTGGGGACATCATTAACACTTCACTGGGCTGCAGGACACACACACCCATCATCCACTGTACACCACCCACAGCCACTAGTGCACGGGGCAAATTGGAGGAACAGGGTGGAAATGATAATCATAATGTCAACGGAGCCACTTGCGGTGATGTGTTCATTGATCAGCGGGCAAATTAAGATATTTTTGGCAACTCCTGGTTAAAATAATGGAATGACAGTTACCCTAAAAAGTGATGCCAATCTAAAGATTACCTTTGATTATTGATGCATAGTGAAACAAAGGTTATTCGTCCCCTGAGCACGTCTCGTTTGGGAATCTCAGTTCGGTCTTGTCTAACCTTGACCTGTGGGCTTGTCTGTTTGTGTGGTGGCATGCGGTTGTCTAACCCCAAAACAATGTGTGAGGGAGACGGTGCTCCATAAGTGGAGTGATGACCTTGCCTAGTCACGAGGAACACACGTGTTACACACTTCCATATTGGTCCACGGGCAAGACTGTTAGAGAGTCAGTCTGGACTCTGGTGTGTGTGTGTGTGTGTGTGTCCATTAAAGGTCTTCATCTGCTGTCTGTCCCTCTGCGTCCTTGCCAGCCGGTTGTCTTGTATTAGAGCGACTCACGTTGAAGGTTCCATTTCAGGGAACACCTTCAGGATGTGAGGGACAGATGAACCGTCTGGGTCTTAGGTAATGTGGATATGGATATATATATATATATATATATATATATATATTTTGATTTCCCGATTATCCTGTGTGTTTTCAGGCTGACTTACCCACTGATTTCCACCTATGTCTCCCCACAAGCCTCCTCCTTGTGTTTTCTTCTTGGCTGTGATATTCCCAATTCACTCATTTCCTATCTCAGGACTCTTGCTCTCTGATTACACACACACACACACACACACACACACACACACACACACACACACACACGCACATGCACGCACACAGGCTCACAGCCAAATGGCTGTTCATTAAAGACAGGGACCTGAGGGGAAGCAATCGTCTGAGAGACGGAAATTGCGTGTCACATTAGATTAGCAGTGTAAAGCCTCTGGATTGGCTCCGGGGAATAAGGAATTATTTCAATTACATTATTTCAAAAAGTCTTTAAGCAATACCAATACCGATAAAAACAAATTAAGAGTGATTTGGGCTGATTTGTGGCGCTCTGAGCTGTGCTCTCTGACAATGTGCTGGAGAGATCGGATATGAATAATGTAGATATTACGCTGTGTGTAATGTGTTGTAGTTGAAAGCAGATTATCTGTGACAAATAATGCCATTGGTTTGCATTGTGTCTCATCAAAAGGGAATGTTTCCAAGTGTCAGTCACACACACACGAGGCTGGAGACTGAGGGCTCAGCGAGGAGAGGAGAACTCCATCACCTGACATTCACGGTAACAAAGCGGTGACACCAACTCACAAAAGTGATGACTGGAGTGGGAAAACACATGCAGAGATTCCGACTTTTTAATCAAACTTTTTCACTGTCTCAGTGTAGAGTATATATGTCCTTTCACATTTCGGTTAAGTGCTTTCCTCCGAATTTGAAGGAACTTCCAGGTGTAATTCTTGTAAAGGTTAGAACAATGGGAGGATCCAGTTTTGTTAATGAAATATGAAAATGTTCGGGCTGTGTATTCCCACAACTATGTGTGATCTGTTCGCCCATATACGTTGTTATTGTGTTTCTCCTGTGACAAAACTGAATACCACATTTGTTTCCTTTTGACTCAATTTCACTCTTTACCGAGGGCAAGACACTGAACGTGTCCATGGCAGGCAGAGCGTCTGGAGGGGGGGGCTGGAGGGGGGAGGGGGGGGGGGGGGAGAGAGAGGAGGGGGGGGGGGGGGGGGGGGTCACACGGAGCGCATGAAGGAGAGACCAACAGAGGCACAGCGCCCCGCACAGAGTCCACTCACCGATGCCCCTGAACCTGCCACCAACACCGACTGAACACAGCTCGGCTCTTTAACACTCGCCACATCTGGAGGAGGAGGAGGACTGGAACAAGCCCCCCTCCCTCCCCCCTGCCCCCCCCCTCCTCCCTCCTCCTCGGTACTCCTCTCGGCTCGTTCCTGCGCGACCGGGACAAAGTGCCGCGTCCTTGGAACCAGAAGTTGCGCGCGGAGGAAGAGGGAGAGAGTTGGTCTGACGGCTCCGGGAGAACTTCACCACGGTAAGTGGCGCGGCGTCGTTGGTTTTCATCGGCGCGATTGGTTCATTTGCTTCCTGCGCGTCTCTGTGCGAGGCTCTCGTGTGTCTGAAGTGAGGGCGAACTCACTGCTGCAAACACGAAAAGCTGTTGACGCTCTAGAAAACGCGCGTAAAGGAAGGAGACGCATGTCACGTGAAGAGGTGAGAAGTTGACGAGTGAACCAGGTCACAGCCTGTCCGTCACTGAGAGGGTGACGTTTAGGTCGTTGTTGTTGTTGTTGTTGTTGTTGTTGTTGCTGCTGTTGGTTGTGATGTTTTTGTTTTTTATCTGCTGATTGTTTTCTTCCTGGAAAGCACGTTGTAACCCTGTTAAGAAAAGTGCTGTAGAAATACAGTTTCTGATTATTGTTATTATTATTATTATTATTATTATATATAAGTGAGTCGAGTTAACCTGTCACTGATGACACAAACTTTCATTCTCATCCTGGTTCATTTCTAAAAAACACACGTTTGGTTCCAAAACTTTATAGACTGAAAGGCTAAGGAGAGAAGAAGAAGAAAGAAAGTGAGACATTGACCGAAACATCACTTCCATATTTAGGCCTTTTTGAGATTAATGCCAGTTTTATTTAGCAATTTGTTAAATTTCTGATTTAAAAACATGTCGAATCCCCGTTTCAGCCGTTTTTTCGATTCGGAATATATCGTAATTTAAGTTATTTTTTAAAGGGGTCACATTTAATTTGTTTAATCATTTTGGACTATACGTGTGTTTTTTATAGATTGCTGTTTCGTATTTTAAAACCGACACGTTGAAAAACTTTTATTCCGAGATGTTTATTTGACTTAAAATTATCTAACAGCGATTTAAATTTTAATTTAGCAACGACGTGGTTTACAATTATTGATTTGTTGAGATAATTAATTCCTCACAGAGAAAAACAAAACAAGAGAAGTCGTACTTCTTTTCGGAGGTTTTTCCTCACCGTCAAATTTATCTTTTGCAGGTAATTTATTCCGTCGTAATTATTTATGCTCCAACCCCCTTTAAATAAAAAGAAATAAGTCCAAAATTATTATTGTAAAAAGAAATGCCTTTAGAGTTGTAACTGGGTGTGTTTTATAAAATGAAGAGTTGAAGATTTTTCATTTTCCTAAAATGATATATTTTTCAGCAAATCTCACACAGGATTTATACATCAAACATAAGGTTTCTATGAGGTAGCTCAAATGATTAATTATTATTAATTATTAAAATCAAGTAATGGTGAAAATAATATAATAATTTTTATTTATCTCCTAAATAAAACACCATTTGAAACAATCATTATTTTCCTCTCACGTCCCGTTGCAGTTCAGCCTGTACGCTCCACCTCAACGCTCGTCTCTCCCTCTCCTCAGGACCACTGACAGGGAGGTGGATGGACCTTCACCGCCCCTTCAAGATGGACAGCCCCTCCTACCTGCCAGCTCCACTGGCCTCCCCCGCCCTGATGGTCCTGGCCTCCACTGCCGAAGCCAGCCGAGACGCCTCCGTCCCCTGCCAGGCGCACAGGCCCTTCGGTGTGCCTGCTTCCATGGAGAAGGACCTCCACCTCCCCTTCCCTTCAGCCTCCTACACATTCACCTCCATGTACCAGCGCCAGGGCCCCATGTCGGGCACCTTTCCGTCCCGAGACTTCCCAGCCTCCCTGCTCCACTTGCACCCCCAGTTCACCCCACCAAACCTGGACTGCTCCACCCTTGGTATGCTCAACCACAGTGGGGTGGGCGCCTTCCGACCTTTCTCCTCCCCGCATGAGGAGAGGGAGTCAGGGGTTTACCAGTCCGCTTTCACCCCCGCCAAGAGGCTGAAAAGCTGCTTCCCGGAGGTGGAGGGGAAGGAGTTTGACTTTGGCTCTTTGGGAGGCTCCCTAAAAGCTGGTGAGGACTCAGGGAGGAAGCTGTTCTCCATGTCTGGCCTGCTGTCTGATGGAGAAGCTTCATCAAGCCCGGAGGAGCGTAAAGACCACAGTGAGTACTCACTTAACTCCCATAAACCAAACATCTGACGTGTGTGTTCAGTGTGTAAACCTGCACAGCTCTCGCTGCTCACATCTAAAGCTCACACAAAGTCACTCACGCACACTTTTGAAGTGTGCTCTGAAATCTGCAGATTAGCTGAGCACATCAAGACCCTGCTCACCCTGACACGACAGCGCAGATGAGATTTACATATCCTGTACAGCTGTGTCGGCTAAAGGTGACAAATTGAAAGGAACCTTATCCCTTTCGCACCCTGGTCTTTGTCGTCTAGCTGGGCAAAGTGTTCACAGTGACTGGCTGTGACTGACTTTGACACAAATAAATTGAATAGTGTCACTTATTCAGCTTAGTGATCATTAGCCACATATGACCATTAGGCCTTTTGGAAGTCAGACTTTTCTTGGCAGCTGAGCAACACAAATACATCGGAGCGTATGGGGGCTTGACATCGGAGGAGTAAGAGTTGGAACGAATGACACCCTGTCAGAGATAACGAGGTGGCAGAGATAGCGAGGAAGGGATGGAGGAGGATAGAGAAAAAGAGAGAGGGAGAGAGAGAGAGAGAGAGAGAGACGTGACGATGCGCCTCAGACTGAGCATCCCAACGACAACCCTCGGCTCAATATGGCCGCCCACACCCGTCGTCTGATTTGTTGACAAATGAGTGGGAGAGGTGTCAGTCAGCGCGCTGCGGAGGAAGAGACGCTCCTCATTACTCCCGGGGATAATTGCCCGACGACGCAAGGGCACAACACTCGCCTTAGAGGGAGAGGGGAGGGAGAGAGGGAGCTGGAGTCAGGGAGGCAATGCTAGGCATGATGGGAAATCAAACCTCCTCAGTGGCGGTCGCCAAGGGGAGCGCCTGACAGATGAAAGGGACCAGACAAAGACGGAGAGAGAGAGAGAGCACCCAACGGCTCGGGAGATCAGAGGGGGACACCATCGAAAATAATGACAATGCGAAGGGAGGGGGGGGCAGAGAGGGGCGAAGGCAGAAGGGGGAGACGCAGATACACGCTCTCATACACATCACCTTAAGGAAACTTTCATCCCACACATAAAGGGCGGAAGCAGGGACGAGTTGTCTTAAGAAAAGTTTGGAATGTTTGGCTCTATGCATATGTGTGTGTCTTTGTTGAAACTTGCTGATTTTGTCGCTGGTTGGTGGCTGAGTGACAGGGCCAGGGAGGCGGAGTGGCAGGAAGGAATCTCAATTTGGAATTTTAATAAGGACGGGAAAGGAAGCGATGCCAGCCAGCATGCTGGTGTGAGAGGTGTGTCTGTCTGACAATGTTTGCTCAGTGCACTCGTGCATGTGTGCACCCCTCACCTCCTGATTTTGGGAATCTCATTTGGGGAATGTTGACAAGGACAAAAGACGGGGTGGAAGAGAACACGGGGATCACCCCACCACCACCACCACCACCCCAAAAAAAAAAAAAGGGGGAAAAAAATGGATTTGAGCACATTGGAAGCTGCTTTTCCAGCTTTATCCAATTAGATTGGAGCTCGGGCAAACTAAGAGCTTTAATGCAATTGAGCTCCCTGCACTTTTCTAAGTCTGACATACACTTGTTCCTCTTGACTGGGTAACAGACAGTCACTTCAGGACCAAAAGTCTTAAGTGTTAAGCTTGAAATCTTCTTGGGGCGTGTGAGCGCGTCTACTGCTCGCATGCTGCAGCGGCGGTGGCGATGCAAATTCTCACTGAACTACCAAACTAAACCATAAGATCCTACTTTCATACTTTCTAAGTTACCTTCATTAGTGACTGTCTGTGCTATGGTCTTCCCCCAACATGTCTATTTAAGGTATTAGGAATATTTCTTAACACTGCCCTATGCTGCTGAAAACTCTCACACTTTGTGGAGGTATTTTTGCATTAAAAGTGAAATGATGACGTCGGCTTCCCCCTGATTGAGTCAAAACTTTACGGAGAAAACACAAATTTCCCTCAGTTTTGAAGGCTTACTAATGAGACAAACATCCCAAGGTTATGTTGTAATTTCAGCTTATGATTAGTACCACACATCGTTGGATCAATGCTGTGTTTTTTTGTCACAGAGGAGTAATTTATATAATATTCTCCAGTTCTGAGCACTGATGTCCAAACGCTGTAGATCCTCTTGTTGCGTCTTGTCAGTCTTCACGACAGGCAGGTAGGGCACCTCCTCCTGTCTGCCCTGTCTTTAGTGTATTTTTTTTCTCTGTCGATTTTACCTCCAAGACTCGCATCTGTTTTATCAGGGAATGTCCGAAACACACGGTGTGCTCTGACAGCTGTTCAAACAGCAATGTTCGCTTTCAAAGGGCAGATGTCTTCACTGGAGCGAGTCATGCTTATTTTCCTCAGGGAGATGCTTTCCGCCGCCGGCCTGAGCTGGAACTAAAATGGCCCTTTACCAGAAACACAAGTTGGGAAAGCGGAGGAGTGGAGTGGCAAAACACACCATGGCCAGACGCTGACAGTGTGGTGTGTGTGTGTGTGTGTGTGTGTGTGTGTGTGTGTGTGTGTGTGTGTGTGTGTGTGTGTTTCTGAGGTGGCAGATCCGAGTGAGAGCTGTGATAACTGGAGCCAGATGTTTGAGAGCCCCTGTGTTGTGATACTTGTAACATGTCGAGCTCCTGGATGTGGCTGTCAGAAAACTGACAATCGTATTCTGCTCAGTGGACAAAGAGAGTCTTTCTTTCTTTTTTTACTGCAGGACCTTTATAAAGAGATTCACACACAGGGCTTTTTTTTCCCTTTTTGCAATGTTCTTTTACAATTCAAATTTTCTAAATATCAACTGCACAGTGAACTGTACATGCACAATTCATTCATATTATTTATTTTGCGTCTTGCCTGTGTGAATATGTGTCTGTCTACTTTGTAAGTTGAGACATGAACACACAAGATGCTTAAATACACTACCGACTCAGCAAGTATTGAATCTGGGGGCAGGTGTTAAACACGGACAAAACTCCTCGTGCACCACAACAATATCTGTGCACCAGGTCTTTGAATCAGCCACAAACCACTGAAGTGTTTTCTTACTAAGAAGAGCAGACACACAGAGTCTCACCAAATCTTCACCTGAGTGAATCCGGCAGGAAGTTAATAGAGGGCAAACATTTAAGCATAACACACACGTATGGTTCTCTACCAGTGTGTAAGTGTCCTCCATGGTCGGTTATTCATGGGTTGTTAGCGGACTTGTGCAGCGCCCGGACAGAATCAATATTACATAGATTCATCTTAGATTTGGCACATGGATTATCTGTGCGGTGAAGTTTGATGGGTCTGAGCTTGTTCCAGACACGGCTTACATGATCTGTGCGTGTGCATGTGCGTGTGTTTGAAGGTGGGTGTATTCCTGCGGGTACATGTTTAGATGGATATGACTTTAATTTCTGTTGCTGTTGGGCAGAAATCTCATATCTACAATCTGTCAATTTTTTTCAATGGCAATCTCAAAGATTTTCATTAATGTGTGTAAAGTCAGTATCTATTGGAGAATGAGGTAACAGAAAAGTGACTGAGGTTATGGCCTATACACACACACACACACACATATGCAGTATTTCCAAATGGTAAACAAATGTTTTTGGCGACTTTCTCATATTAAATAATGCAAACCAAATATTCTCTGCTGCAGCTTCACATTAAAAGCATTTAAGTATCAAATCCCATGTTTACTTGTTTATATGCAATGTATTTGTCAGCAACCTTATCACTTTCAACTATAGTTCTTCAAAAATGCGGCAACAATAAAAGACAATAGTCGACAGTTTTGACAGTGGATCAATTTGAACATTTTGCAGGAAGTAATGGAAGATGCAGATTTGCCGGCTGGCTCAGCAAAGTATAACCAACTCCTCTCACTGCGCCCGTCTCACTGCAGCATAAAACCGGATCACGTTTGCTCACAGAATGATGGGAAAGGTCAATTACTGCCTGACTTCTTTATTGAAATGACAGTTTGTTTTTACTTCTGTGACCTGTAATGTTAAAATACATTAGTTCTTACTACCAGTAACTACGAGTGTCACCAAGACTGATCCCTTTGACATTGCTACGGTAAAGAAAGCAGTGCTTTTTTTTTTTAGTGTCTTATTAGCTTTTTCATCAGGCCAATACTTGCAGAGAAGCTTGTGGTCATTCACTCATTAAATCATGGAAATCATCAAAATGTTTCCGTTATGTCGTTTTCAGACCAATGCATGTTTGTCCATATTTTACATTCATTTATTTGTTTATTTAAGTTTGAATGGATTCCAACATCTCACACGCACACACGCACACGCACGCACACAGTGTGTACTGATTTGATAACAGGGACGGCTTCTGTGCACTGTTTCTTGTGAAGCAGTCGTTGACGGCTGCTCGTATCGAGTGGAGCTTCCTGCTGAAAGACACAGTGTTTACATCCCACTGGCAGACCACAGGAGATCGATAGCAACCACTCGATGCTCATGCATACACATATAGTATCTGCTGCCCACTATTATTCCCAGGGCGACTACTCCTGATCGTGTGCACTTACGCGTGCCCTCTATACATCAACCATCACACTCACCATATGCTTAGTTATGCCAAGGTCTTAGTGCATTTTTTGTTGTTGTTGAAGTTAAATTTAGCAATAGGAGGGCAGAAACATCAACAACACAACTGGAAAAGGTAGGCAGGCAGAACTAGTGAAAAAAAAGAAAGATTAAATTAAAATTACATCGATTTTTTGGTAGTCTTAATACAGACTGAAAAGAAATAAAAGAAATGTCACATACATATTATTTCCTATAATACTTGCAACACAAACTGCAGCCACAGCGTTGTTTCAAAGCGGTACCATCTCAAATAAAGTGACATCTGCAACCCACTCTCTGACTGACCACACTGGCTGTCTTGATTTCAAACATTCCGGGAGGAAGCATTACAATATTAATGGTGGTTGTGTTTGATGTCAGAGCACGCCGCGGTTGACAGTTCCCCCTCCTGTTGTGATGGTAGTTTGTTCTCCTAATGTTCTCCCAAGTAAAAGAGGCTTTCATCCTGGCAGGAGGGAAAACTTCTCTGCTTTTTACCTCCTTCCCTTCATCTGAGAAGGACTGGAGAGGGGTTACGGGGAAGGTTTTTCCTCATGTATTCCGATGTAGATTGTCTGTGTGGTCTCATATATGCATGTTGATGCATATGTGAATGCATTAGGAGTGCAGTGTGTGTGTGTTAGACTTTCAGTCTGTGGACCACATGGCTTGTCAGAGACAGACAGGATTTCTATAAGTCTAGCATTTAACTTTTACACTAGCAGAGGGAAATCTGTGTGTGTGTGTGTGTGTGTGTGTGTGTGTGCGCGCGTGCGTGCGTTAGCAGTGACCATCAGCACCTGTTAGACGGTCAACAGAATGTTCTGCCGAAACATGAGTCATAAAACATCTTGTAACTACCTCCATCTCCCACACGAACAGCAGTGCTTCTGTGTAGAGAGAGGGAGGCTTGAGTAGACAGAAAGACACAAAGAAAGAAAAACATAGTGACAGAGAGAGAGGGGGGGGGGGGGGGGGGTATAAAGAGTACAGGGTCCAGGGTCATTAAAACAACAGCCTTGTTTTAACAGAGGCCATCTTTCCTTCTACACCGCTCTCCATTTTCCCCTTCTCTTCACTTCACTGTGCACCTGATCGACCTGCATCACTGCTGCCTCTGATCTCACATCAAAGACCTAATGTGTGTGAGAGTGTGAGAGTGTGTGTGTGTGTGTGTGTGTGTGTGTGTGTGTGTGTGTGTGTGTGTGTGTGTGTGTGTGTTAGAAAGGCTCGCGGTAATGGCAGAGGGGGTAGTTCTGTAGATTGGACCGCATATGCGTAAGAAGTGGCACACACACACACACACACACACACACACACGTACACACACACACGTACACGCAGGCACGCACGCATGCACAAACCCACATCCTCCGTCCTGTCCCCAGAGCCTAACAAATCAGTCAGGCAGATAGAGAGGGCACAAAGGCCAAATGCTGGGGTTAAACACATGCTGCTGAGGAGCAGAGGAGACAGACAGCAAGACCACACCAATCCTGCAAGTCTGGATGGCAGCCAAAAACCCACCCACCCACGCATGTGTGTATATATATATATATACAGTATGTGAATGTGTGTGTTGTATATGCGTGTTTGCCTCGTGTCAAACACAGACCTCATTAGAGCATGTCACTTGTGCTTGTTGCAAATCTCCCAGCTGTGGAGGAGCTTTACAAAAGCCAATACGTCAGAATCATTCCAAGCATGGTAGCGCCGTCTCCCAAATACATGACGGCCTGACACCATGCTTTATGAACAGGATTTTTAGCCATTATAAATAATGTGCAAATTCCTTTTTTTCAAACTTGAATAAAAGTACGTCATCTTTAGGGAGCGGCAACGTGTCATTGTATCTTTATAAAAGACACTCAGCAGTTTTATAGTTGCCAATCAATTGCGATTTCTGATACAGATGAATAATTTACACTTTGGGTTGTCGCAGACAGATGTAGACACAGTAGAAAATTGTGTGCATGCCACGGACACCCCTTTTTTCATTCCACTGTGGGAATATTTAAGGGCATTTGATAGCGAACAAATTTCTCCCTCAGAATTCAGACACTCAAAACGGTGGTGGTCAAACATAGTGTAGTATCGGAAGGGACAGAGCCTTAAAAAGAAAGTTCATATCTGTGGGTTAAATTACTGTGTGCATGTGACAGTTCAAACACAGAGTACTTACACATGCATCCTAAAGACCCTCTGATTGATTAAATCACGTTCTGTGTTGCTTAGCTGTTCGCCAAACTCCCATCAGCACCAGTGCACCCCGGCCTTAAAGGTCAAAGTTGGCCAGGACTGACCTCTCACCCCGCTGTGTAGGGGTGTAAACACTTCCCCCAATTCTCCTCAGAGAATAGCATCGGGTCTGGGGCATAAATCACAGGCCTGATAATTGGTAGGAAAACAGAAGTCCAGCAGTATATAACCTTTTACGTGTCGTCTCAACTCTTTATTATGGTGCTAATGAGTGGCCGCGGATCAGGGTTGGAGCCGCGAGCAAAGTGGGTGGAGGGGGGTTGGGAGGGTTTTGGGGTTAACCTCAGTAAAATGTAGGCTACTGGCTCCTTGCACACTCACAGTGGTAGGCACACACATACATGCATATACATACACACAGGAAATCAGTGTGTACATACACACCAGAGGGCAGGCGGACTCTCAACTACACACAGGAAGACACCTACCCTGAAAGATATGCGCGTATGCAAACATTCCCTCACACACATGCATATGCAAAGACACACACAGGCACACACACACAGGCACACACACACACACACACACACACGCACACACACACTGTGGCTGGCAAGCTCAGCAGTGTCCATTACAGGCTACCATTAGTATGGAGATTGTGCTAATTGTCCCCATAGACCACACAGGCAGAGCTCGGCAGGCCCACTGTGAGTCTGCGAGGCTGAGTAAGAGCAGGGACTCTGCTTTACACATCCCATTGTCTTCGGTCGTGACCCTATTAGTGCAATTACAAATCAATCGCTGAATGATTATGGGACGCATGCTGGGGATTGTTTCAATGCAAATCACACCATTATAGCACATGGAATGCTACTGTATCTGAGTTTCACATGAGAAAAGTCATATAGAGCAGCTGCACCTCATATTACAATGTAGAGGTTCCACCGTAATAATCCGGCTCAGAGTTGAGTTTTTGTTCAGTGAGATCACCAAACAAGTTTCCGAGTTTACAGTTTCATCTGTTCTGATCATTTTGAACATTTGCTTTGAATTGGAAACAGGTGCAGTTACAAAATCTTTGTGGCACATTTCTTCAGTCGTTAAAGTCGTGAAAAAAATGACTTAATATGGAAATAGTTTTTTGCCCTATGCCGCATACATTTGATATGGTTAAAATGCTACAGGCTCTTATACTGATTGTCATTCTTCTTCTTATTTTTTTTATTATAATCTGGGTTTTAAAGGAAACTTGAATTCCTTATCCTCCCCATTCTGACAAAAATGATTTTGACACGAAAATGATCAAATGTCTTTATTGAATATGTCGCTAGTTAAGCTTGTTTGTATGGTATCATATTTGTCTTATCATGATGAGAAAGAAATTGACACCATACTGATGATAGCATACAAACAAGTTTGGCTAATGACATTCGTGCAAATAGTGTCGAGTAACCGTTGACTATAAAGCTTGGTTTCAACTTGAATTCCAGTTTGAAATAGCTGCTTGAATCAGACTTCTGGATCCTTTGCTCTGGGTGGGCTGGTGCAGGGTCCTGCAGACTGGAGAGGGTCCAGTCTCATTAGGAGCAGCTCAAAGCTCCTGATCAGTCAAGTAGAGGAGATTGAACTGTGAGCGGCTCCTGTGTGACCCCACTGAGGGAGAACACAGGGGAGAAGATCTATACCCGCTGGCGCTGCCACAGGCCTCTTTGTTCTCCTGTGTTTGCTGACAGGGGGGGATCGGAGGGGCGTATCGACTGGGATCACACTGTGCTGCGCTCACCAGGGCTACGCAGAGGTGTGTGCAAATGATACACGAGCAGGAACACACTCAAGACACTTCTCTACACTCACCCTCCCTCTTTCTCACACACGAACCATTACAGTGTGTGCATATTCACAGTCTTAGTTTCACTTCACACCGGTAAACCTATCAGCGAAAGCAAATTTACAGTCAGTTGTGGAAGGTCATCGCTCCACTCAGGGTGTTACATTAAAGCTCAATGTGTCTTTTCTCAACAAGGCATCAGGTTTATGAGAGACGAGTCTGTGTGGTGCTGGGATACCAGACACAGCATGCAGGGATTCATCCTCGATAGAAAACAACAACAACTATAAAAGCATTATTTACTGCTGACATTTCTTTGCCATTTGATGCTTAAACCACAGTGGATTTCAACAGTTTGGCAACAAAAGCGCAATTCGGATTTATAATGCAGAATTTCATCACATGCACAATCTAGTTCACACATTTATAGTGCTTGGTATGATATCTTTCGAGTTTAGAAAGTGACACAACGTTTTGATAGACAATGACAGAACTTTAACACTTGTGGTGTGTGCTTATAAACCACAAGTCATTTTCTAGATTTAAAAATAAAAAAAGATTTCTTCACCCTTCAAAGAATTAAGTAATCCTCCAGAATCCTGAATCTCTTTTCCCTTTGTGGTTTACTGAAGATAAGGTGCTCAATCATATCTGTCTTCCCACTATTTGAAGATAAAACCATCGTCATCTGCTGTAATTGTTTCCTCATCCAGGCAGACACAATAACATCCTTTAGGAAGTGTGACTAACCCAAACACAGGTGTATCACACAGCGCCAGGTGCTCGTGCTCGTCTCGTACCTGCAGCTGTCAACACAGTGTTTATGACAGTATCAGATGTTATCTGGCGGAGAGGTGTGGGGAGATAAGTTCTGACAGGTGGCCCGCTCACACCCGGCCATCAAGGGGCTTCACAAACTCAGCATGAATCATGGGAGAGCTCAACAATTTAGATTTTGATTGAAGTCTACTGCCAGTCTCCTTATGGAGTGCTGCTCCATGATGGCTGCGTTTTCCACTGATCACCTGCACTGCACTAACCGTATGTGGGACAGGTGCGTGAGGGGAAAGCAAGAGGGTGTGTTTTCCTTGGTAGAGGTGTGTGTGTGTGTGTGCGTGTGTGTGTGTGTGTGTGTGTGTGTGTGTGTGTGTTGCAGCTGCCTGAAATTACCACCTGAGAGGGAAAATCTCGTACTCGAGGCCACCTCTCGTTACACAGTGTTCACACTCATCAAATGGACTGGACTTTGTGTACTCGCATGGGCCGGTGTCCCTGATGTGAAAGCCCCCTCCTCTTATGCACATTTGATAACTATACCTTAAACTTCTCACCACCATCTGGGAACCTCATCTAGCTTTTTAGAATGTGCCTCATGCACCTGACAGCAGCAGCAAGAACATAGTAAATCCACAGTTTTTCCCTTGTGAAAAAAACAATTTTTCCTGTTTAAAAATTGCCAAATCTCTGATGTGAGGTGTTTCTTTGGAGCCTTAGACGGAGCTATGGGGTGTGTGTGTGTGTGTGTGTGTGTGTGTGTGTGTGTGTGTATACAGTGCTGAATGTGTCAGAGTTGGCACCACAGTCACCTGCTGGATGCTACAAGTTCAGGCATATTCTCTTGTGGGTTTCATTTGCAAAGTATTTTGGGAAATATAATAAAAACTCTCTACCAGTATACAAGCATAGAGGTTTCCTGTATGTGAGTCGATGCTGCCAACTGATCAAGTAAGTGCGAAGAAGTAGCTTCTACAGACTCTGTAGTTGTTGTGCAGTCCTGGCATAAGTAAACTATTTAGAAAAGTTGATGCAAAGCAACGGAGCGATCCTCTCATTTTCTCCTTATTAACCACTAATTGAGAGAAAGAGCGAGCGGGGAAAAGAAAATGAGAGAGAAGTGATGAGGAGACAGAATAATAAGAGAGAGAGAGTGAGAGAGAGAGAGAGAGAGAGAGAGAGAGAGAGAGAGAGTGTATTAATGTATATTAACCAATGGTCCAGGTAATAGTGATCTGTATTTTTGGAGCCAATCTAATTACACTCTAATGAGGGATTGTGATCTATTAGTCTCTTTATGTCCCACCCCCCCTCCTTCTGTCTCTCGCACGCGTGCACACACACACACACACACACACACACACACACACACACACACACACACACACACACACACAGACAGCAATCATGATAGGAATTATATAAAGATTTGAATTTACAGCCTAATATATCCATATTTGCTTGAACACACACACACAAACATGTATATATATCAAGCTTTATACACATATAAAGCTTGACAACTACTTTTTGGTTGAAAAAAGTATATAAGAAAGGGGTAGATTAAACCCATACAAGACTGCAGTCCCATTATGTAATATCCTTTACGGATATACTGTCAGTGCGATATACCGTGACATACTGTGACAAAGTTGATCTGCGTATATTTCATCCGTCTGTCTTGTGAGGACAGAATGAGTGACAGGCCACCGGTGAACACTTGTATATCACTGTCCGCTGTCAGCGGCGTCTTGTTCCAATGCGACTGCCCGGAGTTTGACAGACACAAGTCAGCAAACGGATGTCAGACACTGGATTTGGCATTTTGCTGCTCTGAGCAGGAGCATGATGATGTCTCACGTTTTGGATTGAGGATCATAAACGCTGAGTTTCGTTACCGCCTGACCGTGGATAGAAGACAATAAATGAGGGTACAGAGAAGGGGAACGGCATCGGGCAGGTGTGTAAAGATTCCCCAAATCCAAGGTTCAGGTCAGGTTGGGGGTTTTCACACACTGCTGACTGCTGAGGGTCAGTGTAATTATCCATCGTGAGCTCATTAAAGTAGCCTAATTTTTACTGCAGGCATGATCACTCGATCACTATTGGACCAAAATAGTCACACTGCACATGGAGTTGGAAGACAATAAAATAGTGTAATGTGCATTTTTTTAAATAAAATATACAGCTTATTAAATAACAATATAAAATAATTAATCATCGTCAACCATTTGCATAAAAGAGATTATATTTTTATGTTTTCCTCATGTGGGCAAAGAAAATTTTCTATTTTCCCCATTTTTTCCACCGTTCACTCTCACCACCTCACGTCAAAGAACAAAAAATCCACCTGTGACGATGACATTGCTGATAGAGCTGATAGGGAGTTTGCTTGGAGCCTATCATGAAGTCTTTATATTGACACAGAGATCCAAAACCTTTGCAGTAAGTTAACAGTATCCTCCCCAGCCCAATTACAGAATGATGAATCTAAGAGGTTTTCCCGTGAGGTGGCTTGTAAGTAGCCTCATATCAGCGCCCATACCCAAGGACAGTCCTAACTTTCCCCATGACTTCCACTCCCTCTCTCTAATCTCTAAGTCACTATCAAAGATCATTGAGCCATGCATCTCAATGAGGCTCAGATTGATTGGAAGGAGCGGAGTAGAGGCAGGGTTCGATCTTTGCCCCCAGGTCCTGAGAAGGGAAATACGGTCACAGGGACACTGCCGCACAGTTCCCCAGACCACTCTCCATCAACAAGATGATTGGACACATGCATGCTGAGCCACGCCCGCACCTGATGGAACAATTGCTGTGACTAATGGGGAAGATGAGAGACAGAAAGAGCAAGAGGGAGAGGGAGAGAGATTGGGGGTTTGTGCACTGATTGACCTGTGGTCAGAGAGGTTATGTCCATTGATCTGTGGGGCAGAAAAAAAGGGGCTCTGGCCTGAGGTGCTTCAGAATGAGTCTATTTGGGCTTTAGGATTCCTGTCCATTCCCACCATGAGCTTTTTCATCATCCGACTCCCCAGGACTCACAGCTGCCGTCTCCCGGCGTCCACGTAATGCACAGAGCACTGCAGAGGCCAAAGGCCAATCAATGTTCTACAAGAGGTTGATACAGATCTTATTAGTCAATGAATGATCATTAGCGCTCTAACGAGGCATTGATTTGTGCAAGGGCCAAAGGTTGTGGTGGTTGTGGTGAGTGTCTTTAATACATTAAACACAATTGATTGCAGAGTAGGGAAGGATATTTTTGAAGGATGCTGGAATTAGATTGGACAGTGAGAGATTTGAGGTCAAGCCAGGAAAGGCGGTGTACCTTCACCGGCCGCTGAATGTGGTTAGAATTGAACATGGAGCCTTGCGGCACATTGTTGTATATATTACCGGTGTAGCAATTCTGCAATTAATAAAAAGCAGATATCTGGAAGAACTAAGTCAAAGGCAAGTGGACTTGCTGTTTCAAAGGCTGGAGCAGCAGCCTTTGAAAGCTGAGGAAATGACTCTGCTCATAGCAGATGTGTTACTACAGGGCCTATTATGTTGCTCATTAAATACCCAACCTCTCAATAGGCCATTATTTCCCCAATAAAAAACAAACGGCGGCCTGCATACTTTCCCCTCTCCCCCCTCTGCTTCAGAGGTTAGTTTTACCTCACAGACGGCAAAAAACCCTGACTAATATCCTGCATGTGATGCTTTTAAATAGGAAGCAGGCCGCGAGATAGGGTGGGGTACAGGTGTGGCGGGAGCCAATGGCTTTTATAGCCCTCCATCTCCTCTGAAATTGTGCCAAGGACCTGCCCACACAACCCACCACTGCAGTGTTATAGCTGCCAAGCGTTAACTTTACTCCTCCCGCCAATCTCTACATGCCTACTGGTTATATTGAGTCTGTGCTTGTTATGGCTTTTATAGAGGGATTTCTGATGTGCTTAGAGAATTGTTTGATGATTGGGATAATGATGCCAGTTGGAGTGAGTTGTCTCAGCACTTTATCGCAGACGAACACAAAAAAAAAAAAAGGAAACAGACCCAGCCGACGCAACCCAAGCTCCACGTCCTCCCCTGGATGTTTTCTTGTAAGTCCCTCGCCATTCAAAGCAGTCCAATCCTCCTCACGTCAATCAGAATTATAACCACGTCCACAGGTTTGTCACCGGGGGGACGTTCGTCACAATGTCTCCCCTGCAGAACAGCCTTTTCATGCCCCAGCATAATGTCAGCGGGTGACATCCAGGCCTGATGTGATGTGGCATTCACTAAAGGTCACGTTAGGCGTCTCTGCTGCGTCTGCATCAGCAGAACTGGCAGCCGTCATATGGGCGCTGGCATCGACCATTACCCAGGCCCTCAGGGGGACACGATGCTTTGAGCATTTGTCAGCGGGATTCTGATCTCTCTGTTTCTGTGGTGAGTGCTGAATCCAGGACTGTCATAGTCCATGTCTTGATACAGAACAACAGAAAGTGGATTTGAACATCAATCACACAAGAATAGAATGAGGACGGAGATATCTGTTTTTGTGCTTTACAACCATGTGGCGCTCTTAATAGTGGGGATGGGGCAGAGACGTATCATAGTATTTGGATGGGTTACTCGCCTCGAGGGTCTGTTCTCTTCAAATCCATGGGGAGATAAGCTGCACATTATATTAAGGCATGTCCATGTATGCTCATCTGTACCATTATTTCCTGACAACAGCTCTTTAAAAGTGGATTTAATTTCCATTCCAGTCCAAATGTATACAGGTTTTCCAGTTGTACAAATAAAGGACAATTGGAAACTAATAATTATTTTTGCACAGACAGTTAATTTGGAAGTGAGCACAAAACAGTGATAAAAATGAAACTGTGCCATCCTGATCCATGCTTTTTGTTTTATAAGAGCAAGACCTAAATATAGTTGTACTAACATCCTCCCAAGTGGGAAGAGAGCAAATGGCAGCTGGCCAAAGGCTAGAAAGTCAGGAAAGGAGGTCCTGAACTGGCGAGACACAAAGACAGAAAAGGGAAACAATCAGAGACAGAGACACAGGGAATCCATTAAGGGATGGCCCAGTCCGACTCAGCACAGCCCGGTGAGAGAGGGCCAATCCGTCCAAGCCAGTTGCCGTAGAGAGTGAACAGTTAACAAGCCCAACAGGCAGGTTTTACAGCCCCCTGTTGTGTGTTTGAGACCCCCCAGGGTGAAAAGGCGCTGAGGCTGACTGATACTGACAGGGTTTATGTGGGTGGGGGCGGAGGCCAACGGGGGGATGGAGACGTGTAAAAAGGTGGTCATGAACCAACAACTGTCACTTACAAGAGTGCAGCACAAGCACTGAGACAGCATGTATGCACGCACACACTCAACACACTCATCCATACATCCAAACATGCACACAACCACGCCATTAAATCTGGTGTGTGTGTGTGTGTGTGTGTGTGTGTGAAGCAGAGGTGAATGGTGGCAGCGGGGCTGTTGTCAGAAGAGCAGGGGGGCTTATCCAAAAAGTGGACCAATAAAACACCTGAAAATCAAATCCCATTGCTCTTATCGCGGCGCCATTCAGAGACGCTATCTGTGCAGGTAATGTGGTTATAAATTCAATTTCAGCACCGAGATTTCATTGTTTACTGATGCCTGCATGTTCTGGGCGGCAGAGCGCAGAAAGCCCGGCAACGCTCGATGCGTGTCGGGAAAAGTCATTTAGGCTTCCGCGAGGGGATGCAAAAAAGGCGAGAGTAAGAGGGGGGTTGAAACCGGTGGGGCTGTCACTCTCCCAAGGACACCTGACTCCACTTTCTATTTTCCACTCCATGTTTTATTTAAGGCCATTTTATCCTATTTGGTTGCTCATTAGGGGGCCTCATACCTCAACTGATGTCAGTGGACGGCACACAGAAGTTTGTCATGCCACTGGTCATTTGGAGTGGAGCTGGGGCCAAGTCTGAGTCGGGCGCTTGGATAATAAGGTCCTCATGGAAGTTCCGTCCACTATGCTCCACAGTGAGGGGTCAGAAACTGCCCAAAAATACTAACTTGCTCTTAATGTTCCATATTAAAAAGTGTTGAATTGTGATTTGTTTTCCCTTGACTGTGCGTTGATGGGAAATTAGGTGCATCATGCCTACTAGCTCTCTCCATGTGATTGATGGCTTTCAGGAGTAAATCACCTCATCTACTAGGTAAAATCTTGATATAGTAGAGCTCCTCGGGCTCCCAGCTGGCTGCTTATGGCAGTAATCCATCAGTGGGGCCCAATGGGCCGAGTGGCCCTCCTGGGTAATGTTCCTATTGACAGCCTATGATGTCAACACACTGACAGCAGGGGGCCATAGCAGTGTCTGTGTGTTTGTGTGTGTGTGTGTGTGTGTGTAACCTTATTTTACTCCTACTCCCACTGTCTGTCAACAGTCAGTCTACGTTAACTAATAGCTCATTTTTTTCTGTTGTACACTACTTAACTTTAATATTTCCATTTAATGCTTCGTTCCAAAACCTTTCAGAGGCAAATATATAACTTTTCTCTCCATCGGACAGATACACTGTAGTTACTTCTTACTTTGCTCAATTAGAGAATACTCTGAATTGTTTAATATCAAGACACCCAGCAGTACAGTAATGAACTATACTACATAATTATTCAAAACAGCTCCATTCAACCACAGTGAAATGCAACGTACACATCAATACATCAGTAAAAATAATAACAATCCAAGAATATATTTTAGCAGTAGAATATTTTTGTGAAGTGTAAAAAGTAAAATCTTGTATGTCTTCTCTTCTGGTATATCTTGTGGCACAGTTTTCCTAAATGCATGTCCTCGTAGCCTGACAGTCAAAGGCAATATTAAAATCATGGCTACTTACTGAACAAACCCCCTCACAGGAGATCATCATAACACTTCCGTCAACGTTCTCATTCCTCCTCTGTCCAGGTAAGGTGAAGGGTCTCTACGACGCTCAGGCCCCAATGTGTCCGGTCTGCCAGGCCATTCTGCGACCGGGCGAGCTGCAGGAACACATGGAGCAGGAGCTGGCCAAACTCGCCCAGCAACAAGTCAGGTATCACACTTACTGATTGTACTTACTGATCACTCTATAATCCCGTAAAATCTTCTCTCTCTTAACATTATGCCAATAAAGCTTTTTTTCCACAAATGTCTATATTCCTCCAACTTTTCTCTCCTCCCATATATCAACCTGTCAGTTTCTCTCTTGCATCCCATACTTTTTATTCTGTTCAGCTTTCAGATAATTAATGTTGACAGTTTTTTTTTAGCTAGAGCCCCCCCTCCCCCTTTAATTTCCCCAAGTGGTATCTCTCGTCTTCTCTGTCACCTGTGTGCAGTGTTTACAAGCTGCCTCGTTGTTCCCTACATATTTCATATTACAGCCTCCGGCCTCAAGGCAACAAATCATACAGCGGGCGGATAATGTCCCACTAATGGCTGCTTTGAGCCCTACACACACACACACACACACACACACACGCGCGCACACACACACTACAGGCTAAAACATACAAACATGCACTAGAAGTGCACGCACGCACACACGCGCACACATACAAGTACACACACATTACCTGCTGCTTAGACCAGAAGAATGATTCCTCCAATAAAGACATTACACTCCAAATCTGCTTAACGACCGCTCCGTGGACAGTAATGGTTTCAAATTGAACTTGGCCCACGGGGACACTGTGCGTGCATGTGAGTGTGTGAGTGTGTGTGTGTGTGTGTGTGTGTGTGTGTGTGTGTGTGTGTGTCGGACGGTGTGTGGGTGGGTGGGTGTGTGTGTGAGACTTTATGTTTGCAAGCTGGTTTTACATACAAGCTTCTGTATTATTTTCATCTTTGCTCTACAGTGCCACTCCGCTGCAGCACGACCTCCTTGTAAGAGCCCCAAAGGTAAACACACAATTTAGAAAACCTTCATTGGATTCAGTAAAAAGTAACATCCACTATGATTTGCCCTTGACTCTCTTCCTCTTTTTCTCTTCTTTCTTGTTTTTCTGTCCAGTCTCTCTCGCTTTCACTGCATATAAAGCGTGAGGGAGGATCTCCCACCTCACCCCCTCGACCTGCCGATGACGCCCATTCTGACCGCTACCAGGTGAGCTTTGCAAAAGTGGAAATGAGGAGATCCACATTTACACCATCACATGGTTGTAGCTGTGAAAAATCTCCACGGGAGTTTAGATTTGGATGTCACAAAAAATAAAAGATAATTTGAATTTTTCAAATTCTGTTTTCTTACAGCCTCAATTGAGATATGCAAACAATCAATCCCCCCAAAAAACTTTATGAATTTTTCCAGAGTTTGCTTTCACATATGAAGGACATAACAGGAGATTGTCTGAGTCAAATGCGTTTAGAACAGCAAGAACAATTCCGGATCATTCAGAGGGGTGGCAATTTTCCCAAAAATATTTTTTTATCAGTTTTAATTTAAGAAATTAAGGAAAAAGTTTGTGGACTCACATACAGCCCCTCCGGAGAAGTTCAGGAAAATGTCTTCATGGACTTCAGTGTATGTCTGAAAGCAGTTTTTACTAAAGTGTTACACTTGTCACGAAGTATTAACACATCTCGTGACATGTCTACCAAGTTGTTCTTCATGTTCCGTAAAAATGGCAATGAAAGACAGTTGTAAGTTGAAATTCAGTGTGATCAAAAATGTGATTTATTCTGATGTAAGTCTTCTGTGTTGTTGCAGACGTTTCTCCGTGTGCGCGCCAACAGACACACGAGACTAAATGGTACGTAGACGCATTCAGAGAGGATTTGTTGTGTAGCATTGCTGCTGACTCAGTTTGTCGACCAGAGAGAGTTCAGTACAGCAGAGACGGTCAGGTCTTTAGCTTGAATTTAAAGAATGAAGGTTCAAAAAACACAGTTTCCTCTGCGCCCAGTTGTGTTTCGTCCAACCCCCCTCCCTCACCAGTCACTCACACATCACCCTTTTTTCCCCCACACCATCTCCACTGGCCTAGCGCCCACACGAGCAGAGGAGCTATTAACCTTTCAACTTTGACCTCTTGATATGTTAACAGTCGACGACCTCTGCTGGTGCAGGTGCTACGTCAAAACTGCCCCATTACGCCCTCACAGCGCAGGATCCCACCTAGACTGCACACAAGCTGGTAAGACTCACTGAGAAGCACTTTTTATTTCATCCCCACTCTCGTTTGATTCAGCAGCCAAGTCCTTGATTTGACCTGACGCGAGTTTGAATATGTGTTTAAGGGAGAAACTTTGACCTCTCCTGAAACACGCTATAGGGAATATCGTAGTCCTGTTGGAGTCATTTATTCAGCAAAACTACACAACATTTGCTCATTCCTACTTTGGAAAATGAAAGTTTTGTTAATTTTAACAGACAAAATGACTCCGACAATGCAATGTTTTTTTTAATGCTTCTATAAAAAACATAAATCTGTTAGTTGATATAAGTTTAATATTGAGTCAATTTTTCGTGGTTACACTTATACAAGTGTTGTCCGCATGATTGACCAGTCGTTTGGATTTAATACTAATATATTTTAAATGTGCACTGTATATAAAACTATTTTTAAACCACTCCGTTAGTAAGTAAACCAACAGTGTCTCTGAACTAATATAGACATATACATATTTGTCTACATCCTTAAAGCTGCAGCTGACACAGCAGACATCTTACTACTGTTATCATCCACGGACTCTTCAAACTGCCTGTGCTGTCGAGGTCTGTTTGCCTTTATTGGGCCTTATAATAGGACAGCATAATGAGCTTCTAAATACACGTCAGGGAGGAAGAAGAGAGGAGGAGGAGGAAGAGGAAGAGGGGGGACCCTCTGTTGATTAATCAACCTCTCTCCCTCACTCCTCTCTCTGTTTGATGAGCTCTTCCTCATCTATGACCGTCTCTTTAACCCTCATTATGTTCGGCGGGATGGTGGCAGCACTCGGGTCACGCCACCCCCCCCCCCCCCCTCGAGGGCCACTTTCATCCAGCGGGAATTAGAGGGCCCTAAAACTTAATGTCCCCTCATGCAATCTGCAGTCAGTCAGGTCAGAGTGTGAGAAGAGATGCAGTTGGTGTTCTGCCATGTTAACTTTTATATCATAGGGAAACGGGGGGGGGGGCGGGGACAGGGAGGGGAGGGGTGGGGGGGTCTGCCTCCGGTGCTGAGAATAAAACTGCTGTTGTTGAGTATGTTGAGCCCACGTTTGCGTCTCCGTGCTCTGCACTGTAAGTGCACTGCTCTGTGCATCACTGTGCCTGTGAGACAGGTTAGTCCACACGTTTGTGAAATGATCCACCAGGCAACAGAAACAGTAACCTGGTACTTTTGAATGTTGCACATCTGTGGTTTGTCCCACTGGCCTCCACAGCTCTGCCAGATGAACCTGTCATCAACACACACCCCGTTCCAAATGAGTGCTTCTCAACTGATTTTAAAATTAATCTTATAAAGAAACTATTTTATGATATGAGGGAGGACTGTGTTACAACGACTACTTTCCTTAGTCATAGTTATAGTAACAGACAGAGTCGATGTTTGGCTCTTGGTGTCTTTTGTTGTTGATTCTTCTTTTTTTCAAAACCCTAATACTCGTTTTTTTTGTGTAGATGTAAAAGCAAATTATAAAAACAAAAGATTAAATAAAAATAACGATTATGTTAAAGGCTATTTCATTCTACCATTTAAGTATTTGCGTTGAAAATAAAAGTTTGCATTAAAAACTTAAACTAAAAGCCCCATGGCACTAATCCTTATCCTTCCTAAAAAAATAAGCATGAAAATGGTGATTTGACGTAATCTTTATCATAGTACTTGATTCAGTCCGAGTGTCAGTTTACTTTTTTACTTTTGGCTTTTACACTCAAACAATGAACCAGGTTCACGTCCATGTGTCCCAATTTAAACTTTAATATCTATAATCTATAATATTTTAATGCCATTAATGTAGACTTTACTGTAATATAACCATCTTACAGAGACAAAACTGTGGTTGTCTGTATATTGCAAAGTTATCTTTGATGCAACTATTTATATAAAAATTTACAATTTTGCAAAGACGCTGGAACAAAATATAGATTTTGGATGAGAAAACCTTCCCCAAAAAGCAGAGCCACCGAACCTTTTAGCCAAAAAGAAAAATTGCCGCACCTTCCCCCTTTTGCGAACCCCCTTTTCCCCCTGATAATTTTTTTATACAGACGCTTACTTTTCTCTGGGCGACTTACAAACTGCTGCCACTGTCTGACCTCGTCAGTGTTTTTTGCTGCCGTCTGAAGAGACCGAGGAAAGTCTCGATTTTGAGAACTCAAAAATCAGGGACAAAACTAGTACAGTCACTGTGGCCTGCCTTTAAAGTTACTGCATAACCATCCTCTGCTTCTGCTCTGTCTTCTCCCAGTCAGGATTGGAAAGCTGAAGAGGAGGAAACCAGAGGAGGGACAGGTATGTGTGAGGTGTCTTTTTACCTTTGAGCAAAAGGCACATGACAATATTTATTTTTGGTAAAATATAACATTTTGTCACAAGAGATGATTATATAAAAAGTAGGAAGCAGGGTTTGAGAATGTCGGTGGTCGTAGCCCTCTTGACACTGCTGACTGCCTTTGTTCACGTAGCATCAGGATCACTGTCCGCTCCGTGTGTATCCATGTGAAAACACTGCAGGCGTTGGTTCACAGCTATGAAAACACGCAAGCAGATATGCAGCTCGAGGCTATCGGAGGCATACGGACATATTCACCCGGACGGCGAACTTGTGTTCTTCATGTGCACGTGTGTATTTGTGTGTGCGTGTGTTTTAGGAGGGTTCAGTGGACCTGGTGCCGTTGGAGAACGAGTGGAATGAGAGGAGAAGGATACAGATGTCGTCTATAGTCGGAGGGTTTAAAGGTAAGCATTAATCGTGTGTGCGTGTGTGTGTGTGTGTGTGTGTGCGAGGTACCCATGTGTATGATCTTGTTCAGTGGAGAGTGAATAATGTGACCGAGCGGCAGTTGAAAAGCCACTGAACTTTTCAGTCCAGATTACAGCGGAGCAGAATGCCTCGCAGGTTCACTTAAAAGTAGTCGACCTGCAAACCTGTTACACACTGACTGACAGAAACACGCGGAGGGGGAGTGACACGGGCAACGCAGCATCATGCGATTCTAAAAATTCCCCTTATTGCAAACTTAGAAATAACCAGCAAATCTCCCCCTACTTTGTCCTCTAACGTGTATGTTCACACACAGTCTAATAGCTGTTGATTAAGTGTTTCCCTATGAAATTGTCTCATTAGGTGCAATGCTGGTGAGCACGACCTCGAGGGAGTGTCGAGACAGCGATGCGGACCTGGACGTGGATGGAGACGATACTCTGGAGTATGGCAGAGCGCAGTATCCTTTAACAGTGAACACACACGGCGCAAGAACACAGCATTTTACTGTGTATTTAAGTTTATTGTGAGGGGAGAAAAAAACAGTAAAAAAAACAATGAAACCACACTACACAATAAATCAATATAGCTCTTTTAAAATTAATATAAAAAGGAAGAATAGAGAGTCTGATTATGTGTCATTGATTTTAACACCATAAATATGTCAGATTTTATATAAATATGTCAAAAGAATCCTCAAACAATATTTCTCAGCATATTATAAGTCAGATGCGCCTTACTTGTTGTTACCTCCCGTCGTCTTGTTTCTCCTGAGTTTTGCTTTCAGATACACAGAGGCAGACGTTATCCCCTGCTCAGGCGAAAGTTCTAAGGAGATGAAGTATGTATCCCGCCTGATGGCCTTTAATTCAATTAGATATTACATTTAGAGTATGCTGTTTATCACCTAGATTTTCTTTTAAATGTTTTCATTTTGTGGTTTTTTTTCAGCAGCAGTATATTGCCTGATTCTAGAGTGAACCTGGACTATTCCAAATGGTTAAATGAAGGTGAGAATAATACATAAATTGATTAGATGAGGACAAAGGGAAAGAATGACTGCTAAAAAATTGCATAAGAACTGGTCTTTGTTCACACAGGGAGTCCATCTACCAGCAGTGGAGAGAAAGTGGATGGCAACCTAGTCGCTCTGCCCAAAACCTGCAAAAATACTGACATAGAGACGTAAGTTTGTATAGTAAGTTTGTATATTTATATGCAAAAAATTCACACACAATGACTTCCTTTGTTTGAGTAAAAAATAGTTCTCTCTACATTCACACTGTTTAAGATGTGATGTATCAGGTTTTACAAAAAAGAGTTTTTTAAATTACTTATAAACTGACATCTAGAAAACAAAAAATCTATTAAAAATGAAAACAAAATCAATCATTCCTGTCACGTTTTAAAACCAACCTCTTCCCGCTCGTGGTGCTGGTTGTAGAGAATCGTACACGTGGGAATCACAGCTGAGGAAATGTAACCATCCCTTTCTGTGAAGTGTATTTTGGCAGCCCGGCCCGACTCCCTCTCTCTCCTACCTGCCCCTGCTCCCGCCAGCGTGATACACAATACTATATCAATATGATGATATCATCAATCAAGGTCATAGCAGGCGACTCCACGCATGTACACACATTTCATCACACTTAATGCACTACAGCCTGTCTGCCTCCATGTACAGTGTGTTTTCACATGTAGTCTGCCCTGTGATTGTGAGAGTGTTTGTGTGTACGTCCTATCTCTGTGTGGACCCTGACACGACTCACCCCCCCACCCGCCCCGCCACACACACACACACACGCTTATGATAAATGAGACAGCAAATGCAGGCAATGTGATTGCTGCTAAATTTCATGCTCAGTGTCCATGTTGGCCAGCGAATAATTTAATCTGTCTTCGATTTATAAATGACTCTCCTGTGTCTGCCTCACTCACGCGCCCCTTCCCTCTCCACTTCTGTTGGTGTCCATCCATCCATGTGTGTGTGTGTGTGTGTGTGTGTGTGTCTGTGTCTGTGTCTGTGTGTGTGTGTGCGTGCGTGTAGGCTCTCAGAGAATTCCACACTGACAACTCTGGATGCACTTAAAGCTCGGATACGGGATTTGGAGAAACAGTTGTCTAAAGGAGACAGATTTAAATGCCTCATCTGCATGGTGAGTACCAAGGCAAATTAAAGCGAAAGAGCAAATACACAAAATGGAGACAACCGCTCAGTAATGCAGAAACTGATGAAATTCTTGCAGGGACCCGTGTTTCATGATGGGCAATAAGTCATTATTATTGGTCATAGTAATACTGAAATAATATAAATTAGAATCGGAGGAATAGTTTTTTTTCTTCTTGTGGAGCTATACTGATTAAATTTGTTTCAAAATATGAATGTATCGATTTATCATTTAAGTAATTTGTTGAACAATTGAACAAATATGTCCCGCATTTGCTAATTCCAGACTCTCAAACATGACAATTTTTCCTTTGTTGTATATCATTGTTCTGATGTTTGAGATATACAAAGACATTTCCTTTTTGTATTTGAAAACGAATGATGAAAAATTAATAGATGATAATGTCATTATTTTTTTTTCATTTTATAGTAAATGATGAACTCATTAATCAAAAAGGATTAACCTACAATGACAGTGCAGTCTTACTAAATACACCATCTTATTAAATGGTTGAAATGTACAGTATGTAAACAGATTCTTAACTGCACAAAAACATGTATAAAAACTTCACTCAAATACACTACAGTTTCTTAATCTTTGTGAAAACCAGTGTTTAGATAAATCTGAACACACTCATGTTGCTAACTTTAGTTTGAAGGCGCCAGGTCAAAGAGTTTTACCTTGCTTATTCTAATTTAAAGTTATGGAGGGAAATAAGTATGTATATTATATTCTATTGAAACGAAAACAACACGTTGTAATGTATTGTCAAACATTAAAAGGGCTTAAATAAAAGTTGATGATTAAAATGAGCCTCTTCTGCTGTAATGCTCTTGGTGTAGTTTCATGTGGACATCTAGTGGCAGCTCTTTGTACTACAGGAAAATAAACCCTCACCTTAATCATTTCTGTCTGTAGGACACGTACACGACGCCGCTCACTTCCATCCAGTGCTGGCATGTTCACTGTGAGGAGTGTTGGCTTCGAACACTGGTAACATTTGAATTTTATCCATATAAACACTCAAATGAAGTAAAATACCCAAAGCATGTTTAATAAATGTGAATTTTTCCTTTTTTTCAGGGAGCAAAGAAGTTGTGTCCTCAGTGCAACACCATCACTTCACCTGGAGACCTGAGGCGGGTTTACCTGTGACAGGGGAGGGGCTTCTTCTGTTTTAGCCAATCAGGGGTGGAATTGTGGGCAGCTGGCCTGTCGTAGATGACCACCCCCATTCTCCTTCTCCTCCTCCTCCTCCCCCGCACACCTTCTTGATCCTTTCTTTTACGTCGTAGTGCTCCTAAATTCTAAGATTTGACCTTTTCTTTACAGCCCTGTACAATATTCATGTTCGTGCTGCAACATCAACCAGATCTGAAGAAACATTTAAAATCAGTTGAGAGCTCTGGGGTACTGAGGCACTGAATAAAAAAAATAACATAGGGAAAATGCTTTGGGATGATGTTGATCTTTTTCTAATCCTTTTGTCTGTTTTATGAGGAAAAAAAGAGTTGAATCACATGCAAAGCACATGTACATAGTTTTGTGTATGTTTGGATTGGTGTGTGTGTGTGTGTGTATATATGATGTTGACTAGCAGAACAACCTGACTGTATTTACTGTACATAGTCATTGATTAGATCCTATATCATTTGTTTAGCTCCCGTAGGCTCATTAACAGTAATCTCACAACATTCAGACTCACTTCGTCTTTGTCACTGACGTGTTTTCTTTGTACATGGTCATTAAATCTAATTTTATCAATGTTACTTCAATAAAACGTGTGTCTCAACAGTGTCCGTTTCACCAAATCTTTCAGGTGAGGGGACAACGTGGAGACGGCACTCACCTGATGAATGTGTGTGTTTTTACCGCATCCGTGGTCATCCGGCGACAGCCTTGATGACTGTATGTGGTGCGTTCGCCCTTTTAAAAAAGTGGGTCGCTGCAGGATTAACCCGGCAGAGCCCATCACAACTCGACTGGAGTCAAGGGACACTAAACCCTGCTATTCTGAGAATTTGCTCGACCACTGGCGCACTGACACTACAAGGTTCGGTCACGCTACGCCGAGATGGAAAACACCTCAGGACCATAAGAATATAATAGGCGTGCATTTGCAATTTTATACTGTAGGTCTTTTTTCCCCGCTAATTTTATAATGTTGCTCCATAAGTGGGGAAAAGTAAAAGAGCAGAGCGAACGCTTTATCTCATTTCCATCGCTCATGTGCAGCTTCCGAGTATGGAAATGTCTAAACAAAACTTAACTATCTGGGATAAATAACTATAAAATTATGAATTGTTCCAGACCTATACTGTATATGTCCAAACAACCTTTGTTGTTTGACTATCATTGCAGAAATATTGGTATGAATTACTTTTACGTCCTTGACCTTGACCTGGCCTTTCACTTCAAAGACAAACTTCAAAATCTGGTTCTTCAGCAACAACAACTCTCTCGAGTCTTAGTGGAAACAAATCACCAGTTTTTACAAAACATTCCACTGCAGCAATATGGATTGGATATCATTTGTTCATGAAAATCCACGTCCTGTGAGTTCACTGTGTGAACTGTGTGGACAAAAACAAGCCAGCATGGAAACACGTGATGGGTTCCTGAAGGGAGGTGGTGGTAATTCAGAGTGACAGTGAGCTGCTTCAGTGTGATACACACACACACACACACACACACACACACACGCACTGTCCATTAAGAAGCCTTGCTGAAGAATCATCTGCGAATGAACAGCTTGACAACACAGACGATTCAGGCTCTGTGAGAAAAGGTAAGATGGAATTTTTACTTGTTAAAACCTGGTGATGCAAAAGTATGTTTTTATTAATTTACCACATTTACTTGAAAAACATTTTAAACACTGAAATAGACACTGACATAAATGACTTAATGCAAAAGACGGCTGTTGAAGCTGAGTTCTCGTGCAGGACATGACGCTTGTTTCGCACTATGGGGGAAGAAAGTTATTCTGCAGATTCATCATATTCATTTGACACACTTCCATGACAAGAGGGAAAATGTGTTTCATGAAATATCCTAAAATTATTAAAATCTATATACATTCCTATCATTTATAAAATCTAAATGTACAAAAGTTCCGTCATTGGCTTTGAGGGGAGGTGAGGAATTTTGTAATCACACGATTACAAAAGTTAAAAGTAAACCCCCCATCAAAGAGAAACAGAAACATGTCATTTAAGTATCGAAAGTTAAAAAAACAAAAAACATGCAAAATTGCTTAATTCACATAGTTATAATATTTGTCTGTAATTATAATTAAAATTATTATTGTTACTTTAACATGTAAGCCATATATTAATGTGAAAGTTGATTTGAATTTTTTTTTTGGACTGCACAAACTTTAGATAATAAAGTGATTTTAAATAAAGTGATTCCAGAAGGGTCCTGCAACATCCTCCTCTCTTAGCGCAGCAGTAAGCGGACCACCTGTCCAGCAGGTCTCTTTGTGCTGCCTGGCCCAGATCCAATTAATCCTGCTGTCTGACCGGCCACGACTTCATTAACAAGCATCCTCAACATTAACACCCGGGGGCCTCTGGCTGTCTAAAGAGTCAGCAATTAGGACACCGACATGTTTTAATATTTTAATTAAGGGAATAGGACCCAAGTGTCAATTCATTATTACTGGAGATTAAAGCCAGAACCATAATACAGGAGCAAAGGTCTTGTGCATGCTGGGATGTTTCCAGTGTCACGGTGTCAGTGGTTGAGAGAAGCTTGGCTCGGAGGATTAGTCTGTCTGCGCCATAGACCAGTGGACAGGAGAGATGGTGAGCTGCAGCAGCACTGCAGTAGAAATGTAAAGGAAGAAAGGTCGTTCACCTCCAGGGAACTATGGTGTGGACACTGTACTATTCCCTGTATGTTACTCTAGAAATGGCTGCCACGTACATCTTTAATGCTGGATGTCCTCCGGCACGTAAGATCTGCTTTTAATCTGCGTCTGGCACAAACCTGAGCTAACTCTGTCTCCCTGTCTGTGTCCGTCTGTGTCAGAACCATGTCAGGACTGAGGCCCGTGGTGCTGAGCGGCCCCTCCGGAGCGGGGAAGAGCACTCTGATGAAGAGGCTGATGAAGGAACACGAAGGCGTCTTTGGATTCAGCGTGTCACGTACGTTAGTGTGCCAGCTGGCGACTGGCTTCCACCTGTCTGAGGAGGAAGTGGGACAGGAATCACTGTGTCTGATGCTTCACTGGCCTGTAGATCTGTCTGCTCCATCTGTACATCTTGTAACACAGAGAGTGGGGTTCTTGCAGCAATCTCAACTTCAATATCTTTCAGAAGCAAAATGCCTCTTGATTTATGTCTAAATGTAATCGAATGTTGAAACCCTCTCCTTACAGACACGACAAGAAACCCTCGACCGGGAGAGGAAGATGGCAAAGGTACAGTAGTTCTGGCTCATGACGGAGACAGTTTTTAGACTGCAGTAGGAGCGTAACGCTTCGTGATTCACCAAGCAGCTGTCCTATGGGCTTGGAATTTAATCTGCAGAGCTGTGATAAAAGCATATTTCATAGAGTTTTTGATGATACACCTCTCTACTTTTTTTCCTACACCACCTTTTCCCAGCCTCCCTCCCCTGCATGGTCCACGAACACTTCTTACTCCCAAGTGAACTGCACACATGGTTTTGTCCTCCATGTACAGTATAGCTCCTCGTGATTTAAGGGGATAAACCTCTGTCTGTGCCTTTTTTGCTTTCTCCATAGGGCTGAACATTCTCCCCATGCTTCTGGGGGCTACTTTACTGCCCGTAGCAGACGTCTTATCCTGTGAAGACTTAGAAATGTCCACCTCATTTTCATGTCCAAACGAATCAGAAACCACAGAGAAAGGTGACCCTGGTGTGATTCCTGATCAGACTGATCGTCTTTTCTGTTAAGGCAAAGGGAGAGGGGGTTACTTTCATCATCCTGGCAAGCTCTCATTGGAGTCATAGGAGCAAGTTTGTGCGATAAAAAAACCCAAAACAAAGAATCATTGAATGATCTGAATCAGGCTCAGACAGACGACACTTTGGAGTAAAAAGTTTTTGAAAATAGCCCCCTGTGCTGCCTCAGTAGTAGTTCCCATTTCCCGTCCAGTGAAGTTCGACCGTCCCATTTACCACCGCGGCTGAAAGAGCACTGATGATTTGCAACCAACCATTAGCATCACAGGACAACGATGCAGCACGTGCATTTGAGTGACGTCATTTGAGTGACGTCATTTGAGTGACGTCATTTGAATGACACAAGAGTCGATTTTTCTCACTTTTGATCTCACATAGAAATATTGAATGTACAGCAGTTTTTCTAAGTAATGTTTAAAATCCACTCTGTTTTCACTTCCTGTTCCTCACTTCATATTGTTACGTCAGTCTGAGCAGACGCCTTCACATTTCTTATGCTAATGATCGTGTTCTATCACAGTGGCTGTTAGTGGTGGCAGTAGTAGTAACATGTTGTCTAAAAAGAATCTTATGTTTTAGATCTCGAGAGGTTTTGATGTTGTGAAGATTTAAGCTTATGGATCTGGTGTGGGCAACATGTGTGTGTATGTGCTCTGTTACAGTTATACTAATGGCATGTTGAGAAAATATTTGAACCAAAGAGCATCCTAATTTCTGCATGCTTCATGAGTGTCAGTTTTTTTGTTGCAGTTGCAACCCAATTTCAAATTTAGCTCAGAGGAGAGCATCATGCACTTAAACACACTATCAGCTATGAAAGAAAATTATAACGCAGGGAGCTATACACGTTAGGGTTAATTCTCTGTGTTTTATTTTAGTCCGGCTGTGATGAAGATTTGTTATAAAATTGGCGTCATCCTTCACTTAACCACAATTTCTTTCCATTGTGTAAATTACAATGGCACAGCTACATTAAATGTTAATGTTGAATCTTACAGACTACCACTTCACAACGAGAGAGGCCATGGAGGAGGGCATCAACCAGGGCGAATTCATTGAGAATGCAGAGTTTTCCGGCAACATGTACGGAACAAGGTAAATTTGCGTCTCTGAATGAATGTCACCATATTCTTGTCCATGTCAATCAATCGCATCTGCATAATTATATTATTTATATATATACTGTATATTTCATTTCACTGACTTTTACCTGCCTAAAAGAAACTGAGATTTTTCAGGTTTTTAAAGGTCTAAATTATGTTTCAGAAGCTTTTACACTCTGTGGAGAATCAAAATATACAGAGTCGATATGTGTGAAAACACAATAAGCCAATGGAATATCAGTGTCATGCATATCAGTCAAATTTGATTCAACAGAAATTGAGTTGGCTGCCTTTTATAAGACAACACTGTGAGACTGGGTCACAGGGATCGGGAGGATATATAATAGTCTGGTGACAGATGGAGCTTTAACCTCCATTAGGTCAAAAAGAGCAGCGCTGCAGCTCAGCACCTTGTGTGTCACGCTTAATCTCTTCCTCTCATCCTGAAGATCACACAAACACACACACACACATGCACGCCAGGCTGAGGAGTCTGGATCTATCCAGTGATCCTCTTACCTTAGTCATTATAGTCAATACATGTGAGGAGCACACATTTATATTATTACACATTCAGTCCATGTGTGGACATAGTGTCGGTTGTCGGGACATTGTGAAGTCTTGTTTATTTCAAATTGGTGGATTTGTGTTGGAGTTAAAACACTTCACCGTGTCTCCAGTAAAGCTGCTGTAGAGGACGTGCTGGCCAGGAACCTAATCTGCATCCTTGATGTGGACATCCAGGGGGTGAGGAGGATTAAAGAGACTGACCTGAACCCCATCTATATCTCCATCCAGCCTCCATCCATGGACATCCTAGTAAATGACCAACTTTATTTATTTTAATTCATATAAAATATTACAGTATTTCCATGTCTGCACTTTTCAGATTTTGTTTACTGTCATTAACATTATTCCTCTCTCGTTACCTCAACTAGTTTTTCTTTTTTTGATACTTTTTTTGTTCATTTTGTTAATTATATAGGTGCTTTTTTCATATTTGCATATTTAATTATCCCTTTGTTGATCACTATAACCAACAATTCTAATTAGAATTGTTGGTTATAAAAGTGCACACATACAATAAAGTTCTTGAATCTTCTTGAATCTTGAACTGTATCCTATCTTGTGCAGAATGTGTTTAATACTTTTTGGTCAAACTAAATATCTGCAGTCATTTTGTCATCATTTAACCGCTGTATTGTTTTGTCACGGAGCAGCGGTCGCGCCAAAAATAAAGTTTTGCTCTATTGTATTTATCAGGAAAAACGTCTGAGGGACAGGCAGACAGAAACGGAGGAGAGTCTATTGAAACGTCTGGAGGCAGCACGCATTGATATGGAGCACAGTAAGTTTCTCAAAACCCGATTTTGAAATGGAGACGACTGTTGAGGCTGATTCCCCTCTTCTTCCTAGGTAAGGAGCCAGGAGTGTTTGATGTTGTTATCATCAATGATGACTTAGAGAGGGCCTACGAGGAGCTGAAAGATATCCTCAATGAGGTGAGTACAAAAAAGTCTCCTATTTATATCACAAATACTGATAGACACTGTAGAATACAGTAGACTCTCATGATGCTCTGGACAAGACCATTAGTTTACTAGCAAATATGTTCCTCATCTCTCTTTATACAGGAAATCCAAAAAGTTCAGGAGGCCAAATAACAAGGAAACAGTGACTCAGTCTTTCTGCTGCTGAAGAAACTAAAGCAACACTTGGCCTGAGCGACTCCGTCTCCACTGACCGCAAACACACAATAAAATCCAATCGGAGGAGAGGTGTGTTTTTCTTTTACCTGCCGCATGAGACAATGCTCAGAGGGAAAAGAGGGCTCTGGATTCATAGAGAATGGGAGGTTTGTGTTAGATTTAGAGCAGTTAATGGTCAATATCTAGTTATGAAAGTCCCAACCCATATATTTCTCCCAGGTGTCAAATCCAGAGCAACATTTGCATCTATTCCACACGTGTGTCATACACGTCAGCATCACCGGACAGCACCAACTGCACTCATCGCAAAATAGTTTAGAAAGTAGTTGTACTGTGTTCTGTTGAATTTTAATATTGTGGAGTTACATTTACTCATAGCCAAGTGTAAAATTAAAGTCACGCTGATATATATTGATGACTTTATTAAAATATACTCAGATGTGCTCACATGCTGCATATTATTCAAAAATTTACATGGAGATCTGAATAAGGTCATTGTGTATGTGACCTTTAAAATATTTGCGTGTATGTGTGTGTGTGAGGCTGAATAAAGAATGTGAGAACGATGACAGACTTCTGTGCTGTTTAATAGATCTTTCATTCACTACGTCATTCAGGTGGGTTGCTGACCCAATATATTATCAACATGTAACTTAGAAGCTTCCAATAAAAACCATATTGCTAATCAGTTCCCCCATTTATACATTGCAAGCTTAACATGTAAAGATTTAAATAAAATAATTAGAAAAATATCTGCTTCCTGTTTGTGGCAGACATTTTCTTTTTTACTGTCAGACCAAACACGTGCAGCTGTTTGATACTGGGGAGCAAAACAACTGTTCCTCATGTCACAAGGCGAACAAACAGTTCGCACTCGGTGCATAAACTTAAATAAATAAAAGCAGACAAAAAGCCACAGCACTCGCATGTACAACCAAATAAATAAGAAACATTTTTTTGAAAACTCATTAAGACGCATCACATGTTCATAACCAGAGGACATTGAAATGAATTCAAAAGTCTGACAAAACAGCTGAAATGAAACATGGTGGTTCTAAGGCTGCATATTATTTAGGAAAACCTGCTGGTGAAAGAAAATTCCCTTTTTTTCTTTTTCTTTACTGGAAGAAGGGACCTTGGAGCTTGGTGCGGACCAGCTCTCGTTTCTCCTCCTTCTGCTTCAGGTAATCTTTGAGCTTGTCTGTGGAGAAACACAACTTGGAGTGTCGCACTTTGTGAGGGGCCCGGTGAGCACGCAACCATGGGTTCTGTAGACACTCAGCTGCAGTGGGTCTCCCCCTACAAAATTAAATTTTGTTACGTTTATCATATTTGATTATGCACATTGATCATTTTTTGTTTGTTTTGTGTCAGATAGATAAAAACACAAAGCATGACGTTCTGTATGTTTCATTAATTTACACTCATGCAGACCATATTCAAACATAAATTCTTACCAGGATTTGTTATTCAGGCTGCTCTTCATGAAGGTTAAGGCTCCCTCTGACAGACCAGGGTAACAGCGTCCAAACTGGATCTTCCCCTTCTTGATGTTTCTGTCTTGCTCCCAGCTGAGCTCGGCATGGAACGGGCTGTCGGCACTCAGCCTGGTGTAGAAAGGAATTACATGAAGAAAACAACAACGACAAAACAACACAGTATGTTTTGATAAAGAAGTTTAACATTTCATAATCCAGGGATTTAAACAACTCATAACTTTCATGGGTTGAATAAATAAGCCTACAACAAACCTAAAAGAATATAGAAATATTATAAAATATTCAATTTTAGGGCCACATTGAAGAAAAATAAATCTGATAGTTCGAGAAAGAGTCAGAAATTACCAGCCATTACCTCCTCCAGAAAAAGAGCCAATTTCCTTCAAATAAGAGTGGTTCATAATTTTGAATCAGTGGCGGTTGTAGCTTGTGTGGCGCCCTGGGCGAACATCTACTTCAAATATTGAGAGAGTCATAATATACTATAGAATATAATTTAAAAAAATTAATTTACAGATGGAACACTCAGAAAAATTTAATCTGTAAAGCTGTAAAAACTTAGTATATGGAACTGATCCGCCTGTATGTTTCTACTTACATGATGAATGACAGAACTCCAACAGCCCAAACATCAGTTTCAGGCCCGACGCCCTGACCCTCCAGGATTTCCGGAGCTTTAGGAAGGACAATATAAACTGACAAAACAGACAGACACAGGACATTGTTCTTAAAGAATTGTGATGTTACTGGCAATGCCACCTGCACTCACATGCTTAATTTTCTGTAATCAAGAAAATGACTCAAATCAGAAAGAATTTGTTAAAAAAACAAAAGTAGAATGGACTTGGGTTTGTTAGGTTATGGTAGCTAGGATCAGCTGAGGTGGATGAAGTTAGGTTATTCCATCCATCAATCCATTCGTCCTTAAAGAATGTGTACCTTTGCTGCGGCAGTCTGTTGAAGGCCATGACAGTCAAAGGTTTAGTATATTAGAAAGAAGACAACAACAAGGAAAGCTTTACAAGAAATACAACTGTACCTTTGCTCTCCGACAGGCCTTCAATGTGTTCGACGGTGAGGGGCTGTCCAGGTGTGAAGGACTGAGCGGTCCCAAAGTCCACAATCTTCAAGTGGTTGCAATCATCCACTAGCATGTTGTCGGACTTCAGGTCCAGGTGGATGATCCGACGACTGTGAAGGTAGTCGACTGCACTCAGAATCTGAACCAGCAGCTCTGCAACATGAGCTTCTGCATACAGATCTCTGAAAGAACGGGACACGTTTCTTGAGCTTAACTTATGGTTTGTAATGCGTTGCCACTAATGGCTACAGGCTGCATGAACATAATCTTGTAGACACACAGTAAGTCTGAAAAAAGACTTTACATTGACTAGTTAAGTGTGAATTTGGTTTAGCTCTGTAATACCTACTCAATTTACCTTGGTTTGTGTGGATTATTTTTAAAATCACACCCAAATAACCCATTAAGAGGACACAAATGATTATCTGTAACACAAGTTACCACCTAATGTTTTCACAAGACCGGAGGATGAGGGCTCACCACAGTCATGAGGAAATCATGCTTATAAAGCCCAAAATATCCAGACAAACTAGACTTTAATGACAACATGGCAGATGGTTGAAGACAGAATTTGTTCCGGAAATGTTAGACAGGCCGACGCATCAAAACAGTCACGTCACCAGCATAAAACATCTTTGATGTTTGCATGGATGGAGTATACTGTTCCTGCATCCCCCCTACCCCACCCAAAAGAAAGGATCATTGCTCTGTGTATAAAGAAACATGCTCCCTGTGTTACCTCCCAGCCAGACTGTAGAGCAGCTCCTTGCCGGGACAAAGCTCCTCCACTAACACCAGGTAAAAGGAGGTGATGTAGGCCGTGTGCAGCTGCACCAAGTGTGGATGGTGAAGCCTCTTCAGCAGCTGGTACTCCCTCAGCACCAACTGCCTCTGCTCTGCCTTGTACGGGGTGATCTTGGCAGCAAACACCTGGCTGGTCTCAACATCCCTGCACAGGGTTATAACGCTGAACCGTCCCCTAGGGGAGACAACAGCAAAGGATGGAGAGGTAAAAAACTGGTGACTGGGACATGATGGGAGACAAGACAATGCATGATGGGACTGGTTTCCAGGCACTTGTGACCCTCAACAAGCAGCAAATCCCACCTGTTGATCTCAGAGAGGAAGCTGAAGTTCTTTTGTGTTGTTTGTCCCTCTGATCTAGTGACCTTCGACCCCAAGGTTTCAGTCTGGACGAGAGAGATGTGAGTCTCTATAACAGAAAAGTAAATAGAAGTGACAATGTTATATCCCTGCATGTACTTGCTTTAAACACTCTGTGAAGTCCCACTACATTTACAATATGTGTGTTCACTGATCTGAAACACTAGATATATGAAAAATGAACCACTGAAATAATTATGAAACTTTATATATGCAACACAAATGTTTGAGAGTATTTTTCTCGCCTTCGGGGTGAGTTGCCATGACAACAGGCGCTGACGCATCACTGAAAGGTCCTGCTCCTGACTTGGTGATGCAGCCCACCCTGAACACATATGACACTCCTCTTGGTAAGTCCTTCACCACATGGCAGCTGTCCGTCACCTCCTCTGACAGGACCTTCCACCCCCCACCTGCACAGACACACCACCCATGAGACTAACTGTGAACTCCACACTTACTGCCCATTGTAATGATGATATTAGTGATATTGTAGAAAATATAAATTTTAAATCAACTTGAAGACTAGTGCACAAAGCCCAAAAAGTCATACTATTGGACTTGAAATTGTAATGATCTAAATGGTGACTGAAAAGTATAGAGTGAGTTTTTTTTTCAAACATGACACTAAACGTGTCTGATGCGATATATATACACGTCCAAAAATACATCATCTCACCATCTGTGCAGTACTGCACACAGTAAGTAACAGGGTCACTCGACTTTACTGGTCTCCAAACCAACAGGACTCCACCTCCGTCCAACTGGAGCACGTCAGCTTTGTTGGGACGGACTGACAGATCTGGAAACAAACATACAGAAACAGCCTTATAGCTAAACGACGATATAATTATTTCAGGAAATTCATTATCACCCAGAGTGTGGCTTGTTCACTACCTTTTGTCTTTTTGAATCTGGGTATTTTGAAAGAAGGCAAGATTTTAGAGGTCCTCTTTTTTGGACTCTCAAGACCAGTAGTGCTATGCTCCTTTTCAGGTTTGAGGGAAGCTGATCCTTTCACAATTGGACCTGTTATAATGGAAAAAAACAACACCAGAAGGAAAATACATTAGGTTGGATAAAATCTACAGTACTACATATTATGTTTTTACTTATTTTTCTTAATATGAACGCTACTTCATAACTCACCTCCTTTACTCACATCTTCCTTACTGGAAGATCTGGAAAAAAGCTTGGTCAGGCTAGAGGCTGAAGCTCTCATTTTCTTCCTCAGAGACATGGTGGGTGTATCAGGCTTCATGATCTCTCCTAATGTGGGTCCTAACTCCGTGTTCTCCAGATGAGAGTATGAATGGCCGGTCCAAGACTGCCTGCGGAAGATCCTCAGCAGTCCGAGCTTGGGCGACTTTCCTGTGGGCGGTCGGGCTTCCAGAGCTGGAGCGGATGCATGCCTCTGGAGGCCGCAGCCTTCCTTCTTGTCCCTGGACCTGGGAGGCCTCTCTGGAGCCTGGAGAGAAGAGAGGCTGGGGCTGGGGCTCGGCGTCAGCGAGGGGCCGGGCTGGCCTCTGCTGTTTATGTTTGGGTTGGAGCGGGTGCGGTTACGAGGTGGTGCCTGGGGAAATGAGCCTCTGGGTTTGACTTCTTGGAATGAGCAGGGGGACGATGAAATCAGAGGGTCCTGCTGATCATCGTACTCTTCACTCTCTCCTGATCTGTTACTTCCTCTCAGTTGTCCATGACTCAGCTCCTCATAGGAGCCGAGTCTGCTTGAAGACTCTGAGCCACCTTGCTCCAGAATAAATGATTCAGCCAGAGACCCCTGGGAGCCAACAAAAGTATTTCCCGCCTCTGTCTGTTCCTGATCCAGTCTGCTGCTCCTTCTGTCTCCAGCCAGGAAGTTCGAGGGAACAGATGTTCCGCCCAGTGTGCGAGTCCCAGGAGCGATGGACCCTCTTCTTCTTGAAGGTCGACGTGGACTGGGGATGGCCAACAAGTTTCCTCCTGCCACTTCATCATCTGTGAAATCTTCCTTTAGACTTTGAGAACCTTCGTCTTCACCTGGCATTGTGCGCTTAGGTGAGCTGGGAGACCGGCGTGAATACCCATCAAGGGACCTGCTCCTCCTGTGAGGGGGTACGTTGCCGTGGGCAAGACCAACTCCACTGTCAAAGGAACAGGATTTCTGTATTGTGGGCTGGATAGATCCCCGTCTTTGACTGCGGTTAGTTTCTGTCTCATCTTCCACATATTCAATAAGAGGCTCATTGAGGCGTCCTGAAAAGCTTCTTCTGAGTGGTTTGCGGCCTCGCTCCTGCTTTTTGGCCTGGAATTTGTCCCGTAATGACATGTGTCTCGCCGACATGGGTGAAAGCTGTTGAGAGGTGCTATAGAAAGTGCTTCGGATGACGCTGCCCCGAGGGATACGACCTCCGTCACTTCCTGAACCCTCATCCCAATCAGATAGGTGGAGAGAGGGACTGCTGTCCTTGCTGAACCTACGCTCCCTCTGAGGTGTCTGTTGGTATGAGGCATCTGATGACGCACCTGACTGCCTGCTCATACTCCGCTCTAAAACACTCCTCCTTTCTACCATCTCCTCATCCTCTTCCTCCCCTAATGTCAATTCCTCCTCATCCTCCTCCTCCTCTGCACCAAGGTGGAGTTTGGCAAAAGGCTCAGGGATCTGTGCTCTCTCCACTACAGGATCATACTCCTCTTCTGTCTCCTCCTCCTCCTCCTCCTCCTCCTCGGTCGGGCTGTAGTGCTGAAAAAAGTCCCAAGAATCAGCTTCATCGTACTCGGATGACGAGCCACTGCTCGGAGAGGTGCTGCTGTGTTCGTGGAGCTCACGAGGCACCGTCACCGCAGTCTCTCTGAGAGGAGCGTCCAGCAGCTCAGGGACGGGCCTCAATGTGAGAACTGACCCAATACAAGTCAAAGAACGCTGGGAAGATACAGGGGAAACATAATGCTCAAGACAAAAATAAATGATATGACAGGTAGTCATGTTAAACTCCAAGAGCATGAGATAGTTTCATTAAATGATACTAGAGAGGCAACTTACCTGCCATTTTGTTTTTGAGATAAATACTTTCAACGTCTTTGTGTTGATTTCATCAGTGTCTTCTCCTGCATTTTCATCCTGAACACATTTACATAGGTTTGTTTGTTAAGTTATGTTCCTAAGTCACACTAGTATGTTTTTTTTAATACAATAAAGCTTCATTCAAACACCTATTGTGTCGTGTTTCCTCTCACCTCGAACCATTCATGACTCAAGCACTCAAAGGCAGATGGTCGCTTCCTAGGTAAAGGAAAATTGGAAGTGCTCAGACATGTGCAAGTTGCACCTGGAACCACAACTAACAGTGTTGTCAGGGTGTCATGGCAACCTGAGTAAGCCACTTCATCACTGCAGCTATGTGAAAACTCATGTTACTATGAGTAATATCTTTGATATTAGTATTGAATAAAATGTCTGCCTGTCATGCGAAAGAGGAGACTAGGAATACGTACACGTCTTTTTGAATTTTGTTTTGCATTAATTCAATATTTGATTTGAGTAATCAGAATTGTCATTCGTATCATTGATTATTAAAGACTCCTTTATGATCACATGTCACATGACATAGGTTAATTTGTTATTTGAACAAGGTTTACAGGAAAATATGTTTGATTGGTATTAATATTTTGGTATGTGTCATCACATGGTCATCATAAAGTGGCCTCACTCATGATAAAACAGGTTCCCTACTCTGGATCTGGCTGAAGGACCAGGTGGAGAAAATTCTGGGCCTCAGGGCTCCTGGTGGTGACATCAGGGGCGTCCCAGTTCAGGGTCCCCTCCCCCACTCTCAGAAGTGTTGCACGGTCCGTCTGACCCACAAAAGGGCAGCGACACACCAGACTGTCAAGATAAAGATCAAGCCTGATGCAAATAGCTATGGAAACTCATGTGTCACAGTTTTTTGACATACTGTACATTTAGGTTTTTAAGAATATTATCAGAAATGCATGACACATACCACAGATAGGCAATAACACCCACAGCCCTGACAGAGAGAATAAGAGATATTAATGTAACACATTTTTTTTTGTTCTAATCTAAAGTTATTCATGGTTTGATGTAAATAAGTTTTCCAGATGACTCACCAAATATCAGTGGCCACAGTGACGGGTTCTTGGTGAACAATCTCAGGTGCAACGAACTCAGGTGTACCAAACATGCTGTACTGGTGTCTGGATGCATCTATTTCTTGGCAAAAGCCAAAATCACAGATCTTAATCTCATCTCGGGGCGGATACACCATTAGGATATTATCAGGCTGAAGGAAGCATAGATAAAAATTGTGTTAAGACTCGCACAATAATGCAACAGTCAATTACGCAATGTCAATTGGACATGAAACCTCACTTTAATGTCCAGATGCATGATGTTCATGCTGTGAATGTGGCCAAGACCTTCAAGGATTTGCTGAATGTATGACTGAACCTGAAATAAGATGTAGAATATTAGTCAAGAGCCATGCATAATATTTGCATATTTGTCTTGTAGGGAATAGATGTAAGCTTGTACCTCTCTCTCTGAGACGGATCCTCTCAGTAACAAATGGTCCAGAAGTCCATGAGAACAGCAACTAGAAATGGTGTTAAAGAACTCTTAGCCAAACAGAAATCAAACCCCGGTAAGGAAGAAGCAGTGACCATATTGTAATATTTAACGGGGAGGATACATTTCTGTGATCAGCACAAGTGTGCGTCTGGTGCAAAAGAAGTCCAGCAGACAGGCCACCCTGGGATGAGCCAGGCGGGAGAGCAAGTCTCTCTCCTGGAAGGACCTCGTCCGAGTGCTGCTCCGCTGAGGCAGGAACTTGGCAGCAAAGACCTCACATGTCCTCCTGTGGACGACACGCTTCACTACCCCGAATGTTCCCCTAAAACAGAGAAAGATTAGGGCAGTCATGTCGTATGTTCTTAGAAACGGCATTAGAACCACTGGCACCGACTACAATATGTAGATATATGTAATGCAAGGTTCACCTTCCAATTTCCTCATGGACATCATATACAGAGAATAACTTCCTCCTCTTCCCTAGCTCCACCTCTCTCTCCTGACACTCCAGTGGGCCTGTAGAGAGACCAGAGCCTGTGAGTAAAGGTGGTCGATCACACACAGACTGACAACATTCAACGCACCGCTGATTAAAGTTTCTTGCTTTGAAGTTGGTTGTTACGTTATTCAGTTTACTGGTCTACTAGAGAGACTGACAACAATACATTTATCTGACATGCTTTATGATAAAGATAAATTGACCAATAACCCATGGCAACGTTTTGCCAAAGGTCGCGTTCAACGGGGAATTCTGTCAAGTCTCACCTTCCTCCACGGTAAGTTGAGCCTGGCATGAATCATGGCCGGAGTTATTGTAGGCGAAGCAGGTGTATATGCCACTGTCCTCACCCTCGGAGCACGCTATGGTCAGTGAGCAGCGGGCACCATGCTGTACGATCTCCACATTCTCATTGGCTGCAAGCTCCTCTTCATCCTCCAATCACAGAGTAAGAGTGAGGTTTTAAAAGGGATTGCTGCCATCCGTTCTTATCAGTAAACTTTGGTCACATTGTTTATATTGCAACCTCTTAAAAAAATGTGATGAGCCCTTGCAACCAACTGTCACAATGTGAGTATGACGAGTGGAAATGGAGCCAAAAAAGTTCTTGGTGGAGACAGACCGGTTTAGAACTATTCAGTAACTTTGTACATAATCCTGAAAATTGTCAAACAATGACATCTTGAACTGCAGGACTGTGATTTTTCGCATTCCGTGAACTGCATAATTACAAAATCTTAAAACCAATCGCATATGGAAACCACTAATCTGTGCTCCTACCTTGTACCACTGTATCTGAGGAGCAGGTCGCCCTGTGATGATGGCAGTAAATGTAGCTTGTTGGCCGGGCTCTACACACAGGTCTTCAGTGGGTACCTGGACAGAGGGAGGAGCTGAACAAGAAATTAGATCACTTGGTGAGATTACTACATTTGATAGAAGTTATATACTGTTATGTATACTCTGTAGAATACCATCTGTAATATCCTGCATTGGTTCTGAGATGTAAATCTCCTCTTCCACTTCCTCCAGGTAACACAGAGGCTGCTGAACCACCTGATCCACGGGGGTGGTGGCAGGAACAGTCTCTTCAGTACGACACTCTGCTCTGGAGAAAAACAGTGGATAGAAAGTAAACGTTTATTATTAAATACTATTGATCTGTCACAATGATGTAAAGTAACATTTATATATTCAATATTTTTCAAAACGACTTCATTCCATACTTTTTTTTTATCATCCAGAACCTAATTTCAATTGTCAATTGAAAAGGAAGGTCAATATATACATATTTTATGTCAATCATTAACTTACTGTTCTTGGGATCCAGGAGGGAAAAGCATCTTGGCAATTGAGGTGGGACTGAAATCCGTTTGCAACCATTTCTTCACAAAGGCAGTGGACCAGCCCTCCGAGTCTGCATCTAGCAAAACCAAAATACCACTCACCAGGAATTTGAGGATCGCAGACTTAATATAACATAATATTTTCTATGTTTAAAGGAATTCTCACTTGGCTTTGACTTTAATGTATGTATACGGAAAAAATGGAAAAGAAAAGGGGGAAAAGTACATTACCTTTTGTACCATGAGCAGTTTTATTGTATTTCTTACCTTGAGACTTGAGAGTTTAACCCCACTAAAGCACCACATCAACAGGACGTGGGCGCATGCCCACTCCTGCATGGGCTTAAAGGCAACACCTGCCCAGCACATGACCATCTTGTGTTCGTAGGAGTGAAGAGTTAGCTTGGCATGCTTTGGCAAGAGGAAAAAGGGGAATGTTGAGTGGTTATTTGTTATCATGACAATGATGATTTGCGATGGAACGATGAAACGGTCCATGTGAGGAACTTCCTTCTTTAGGACTAGTTGAGGGAAGATGGAAAAACATGTAGGTTATGAACAATGGCAAAAAGAATGGCAAAGAAAATGTGAGAGAGATCATTTTAATGTCCATAAAAAGTATATTGTATATCAAACTTACAGCAGATTTTATATCAACATCTTATAGCACTTTAATTTAATTTATCTGAATTGTATGGTTTACTTTATTATTCTAGTGCTGACACTCTGTGATAGTAACAGTAACTGTAAATTAACAGATACTAGTATAGGTTGAAAATCACTGAATAAAACAGGACACTAGCAATACTTACTATCTATATATTTAAATTACTAGTTAGTTAAGGCACCTCAGTGGCTGGACTGACTTTTGGATGACAACATGAGTCTAATGGAGGAAAATGATCAACACATGCCCTGTGTGGAAGGAAGAAACATGATGGGAAAAAAAATGTAATCATTCCATATAATAAATATATGAATTTTCTTTTATGGGTGAGAGAAATGCTGGGCAAAACAAGGTATGGTGTTTATGTTGAATAGTTGCAACAAGATCCCATTGCTTTATGGCAAATAAAATATTAGTTTGATGTGGTTAAAGATACTGTAGTTATGGTAGTGCCTTAGTCTAATCACTAGTTGATACAACAGATGGAGTGAGTTGTGACAAATTCAGGACTAAAGAGCAAAGGTTAGAAATGGTTATGTGTATTCGGTTATGGTTAAGTATTGGTTTGGTGAAGCTAAGGTCATTTCACGAGTCTGGGAGAGAAGTTAACCACCGACACTTGCATTCGGCAGAGACACAGACAGTCTTTACTTATGACATATGCATTAGCTTTCACCTGCAGTGAGGTGGCAAATGGATATGGAAAAATTTAAAATGTATTTATAGACTTTTAATATTCTAGAAATACCAACATAACGCAGTTAATGGTTGTGAATTTACATTTTATTACTTTTCTTTCGTTTCATCTGTTAGGAATTAATCTACAGGTGGGATTCTTTGCCATAACCCGAGGGGATCTAGTGACAACTGGTATGGTAGTTGGAACTATTCATGATGTGAGTGTGTGTGTGTGTGTGAAATGGAAAATGGGGAAAATTAAAAATAAAACTCTCACAATGGTGTCAATTTGATTGAATGGATGAGTGGTAGAGGTTGAAAGTGGAAACTGATGCCAATTGTTGTAGTTCGTTGAGGAATGAAGAGATGTAACATGATGTGATGTGACTGGATCTGAAGTAAAACTGGACAATGGCATGTGCTCCATCCCTCGTCAAACCCAACTGACTCAGTGGACGTGTGGATCAACCACATGAAAATCCTGTCACTGGTTTCCACCATGTGTGGAGGATATTTACCTGCAGCTGCTCTGCCATTCCTACCTTTGGGAGGCAAGTCCTGCGGTTGATCGTTCTCATTGTCAGTCGGTGGCACATACGCTGGGCAAAGACCTGCCTTACACTTGATGCAGCCAAACTCATTCCAGAGCTAAACAAAACAAAACATTTCACATACTGTACCCTGAAAGAAGATCACTGATACTGATGGTGCTAATTATCCTAATACATTGTAGGTTTTATGGATATGGGATTTATACCTCGCACTCATACTGTCCAATATCGGCCTCTGTTGCACAGATGACCGTCAGACACAAGATTCCACTCCGAGCATCATTCACGATCGAATGTTTTTGTTGGTTGGTCAACTCTCTGCCGTCTTTTAACCACCTATGGAAGATGGATGTGTTTAATATACACAATGAGCAAAAATAATCAAATACAACCACTGTGGTCACAGTACATCTTTTTTTCTCCATACCTGATTCGTGGTAAAGGAGTACTGAGTGTGGAACAAGTGAACAGGATATCATCTCCTTCTATCAGACAGGCACTCTCCAGACGACTCACAAATCTGGGTGGAGCTGCAGACAGCAACATTCAATTTAAGAAAAGTATATTAAATTGTCACCTGTATCCCTATAATAAGAAATTGACGAAGAATGGTAGTTATAGAGGTAATGGCTATATGAGAAGCATTAGTCATTATAGCAACAATAGTAGTTGTACAGGTAGATCAAAGATGTCGCAGTCACAATACTAATAACAGCAGCCCTTGTATTTGTAACAGAAGTAGAATAAGTCACCCTGCAGGAGTGAAAGCATTCACAGTAATATTATCAATAGTAAACACATCAGGATTATGATTAGTTTTATAAACCCCAGTTGCAATTATAGTAATAATAGTGACATTAATAGTAAGTGTGTATCCTTACTATATCAAAATGGCACAATGCAAATGTTGCATAATAGCAGTACAACGATCTAGCAACTTGAGCAAAAGTAAAGTTCTAAATGTACTATTAATAGTAGAATTAGTATAGCAGTGATATTGGCAGTTTTTGTGCTTGTAGAAGTTGAAGTAATAGTAACTTTAGTGACAGCACTAAGATTATGAAATAAATCATGAGTTCTCAGATCTGTCATGTGAAACTGTGTGACAGAACATTCATCCACAAACAGACGACTCAAGTGACTCAGCTGCATCCACAGACTCACCCTGCACCACAACCGTAGCCAGAGTACCAGCAGTGCCCATGGCGCTGGTAGCGTAGCATGTGTACTGTCCGGAGTCGTCTGCAGTGAGACTGTCCAGGACGAGACTGCAGTTGCCTGACCGGTCCACTGTGGTGATATGACGGGGGTCGTCCTCCAGAGGAAGGCCATCTGAGAAGTAGACAGTCACCATAGTCACTGCTGTGCAATCATGACTTGTTGTTTTGATGCTACAGTGTACAAGTGCAAAAATTAATTAATGATATTTTTAAGATATATGAAAAAACACGATTAAAAGTATGTTTATATCTAATTCAAAAAGCCTTTTCTGACCTTTAAGCCAGCTGACCACTGGTTTGGGCGATCCTTTGACCTTGCATGTCAGTTTAATAGTCTGACCTATCTTTGTTGTGCAGTCAGACAGCGCTGACTCAAACACTGGCGGACCTGTAGAGGCGCACAAACAAAAAGTTCACATGAAGCATTTGGTGAAACAATTTGCTATAACATGAAATAAAAACAACGCAACCATTGACAAGTCTGAGAGAGGGAAAGGACAAATACTGGTTCATTTTATAATCGGTAGTCAAAGTTTACCTGGTGTGCACATTTACTTACAGTTAGTGGGCAGACTGGAGCGTTGCTGAAGCTCCCTCATGTCCTTGAGCCAGGGGAGTTTAGCCAGTGTGGAGCGGCCCTGAAGCGTGTACCTCCGTACTGAGCCCCTGTGCTCATGCCACAACCCCCATGACCTTTCGTCTCCACCCACAGTCTCCTTGATTTCCACGTCATTCAACTGGGAAATCACGAAAGTGAGTATGAGAAAGACGAGTGAAAAGGCACAGTAGTACAGTAATTGCTATTACATGGGACCAACTGTCGTACTGAAGTTAATTTTTTGTATTGCATCATGTACACATGTAGACTTAGTAAGAAATTGAGGAGCACAGATGCTACCTTCATTTTGTTCTTGAAGGTGTAGGTGACACTGTTCATGCGCATGTCTCTTTTCAGTTTGCACAGCACAATACATTCCTTGAAGAGGAAGACTTGTCTCTGATGCCCTCTAGAGGCTGTCTTGATTTCTGGAGATTCCTCCCACACTGTGAAGACTCCCTGGATGGACGACAAGGCAAGCGAAGATCATATGACTTTGGATGCTCATATCAGGCCAAGAGCCTGACCTGGAGTTTAAAATGAACCCTTGTCAGTCATCTGGAGATACCTGTCGCACGGGCTCGCCCAGGGCAGTTAGAGGAGCAGGGTAGTTTTCGATGAGGGACACCTGGTGCAGGTTGTCGGACCTCCAGGGTAGACAGGACACCATGGAGAAGGCGTCCTCTAACAGAGAGCAGCTCTGACCACCTTTGGCTTTATTCTTGATCAACTCCTGCCAATAAAATTTTGCATTTACATCCGAAGTATTCACTGCAAGGAACTGCAATGTGTGTAACAGCAGAGCAAGCGTAATTTCTGAAATGTGCTCGGATGAAATATACGTCCCAACACATCACATTTCTCTGCAATACTCCTGTTTTATGGTGAGTTGCAAGATAAAAGACACAAACACATTTAGTGTATAATATAGTCTATTAAGTTGTCGACACATTTGTAAATGAAACTGTATGCCCACCTTCAGTAAGGCCTGGTAGGTTTGAATCCTCTCCACTGGTCTTTGTAGGAAGGTGAGGACATCCATGACAGGAGCGTCAGGCTGACCAGATTCTGCTAACTCCTGATGGTGAAATGAGCAACATATAAAAAATATATAAAAAACATTAGCTTCGTGCAATGATGCTGCTACTTAGCACCTTAGTTTCCACAATGTTCATGTTAAATATAAAATAAAAATCCAGACAGATTTTGTGAATACTTTGAAATACTGTTGGGTAGCCTTGTCAGCGATGCAGGCTTCTGCCTGTGCTTGTCCCACTATGTAGTGAAGATACTTCTCAAAGTCTTCAGTGTGCTTGATCAGGTGCATGGCCACATCATCGTCGGTGGCACAGCCTCTGAGACCAGGAAGGATGGAACTGGAATGAAAGCAATGAGAGGCAGCATCAGCAGAAAAAAACACTGTGCTTAGAGGACACACAAAACAATTGACAAAACTAAGAATGAATTAGCTACAATATATATAATATAATACAAGTACAAGTACAATACATTTCCTGTGTGTATTACCTCTCATGCAGAAACACAATATCCTTGATATTCCTGAAAATGATCTCCTTCTGGTTGAGGATGTTAATGGGAACGTGGCGACTAGAGTCCAGACAATTTAGCTTGTGAGAGGCGAACATCTTCATCTCCTTCACAAACTCCTCCTCTCCATTGATCAGGCCTTGGACCAGTTGACTGAAGACAGAGGGATTTGACATGATAAAAGGCCTACGAGTTTTACGAATGAATGTAACCCATAACAATAATTGTTGATTGAATTTTTGTTGACAGAGAAGCCAAATGTGGACAGGTGCTGGAATCTGAAATTCATATCAAATAAATGATATGAAATTATATTCACTTTCATATCATTATCAGTCTAAAAGTTTTTTGTTTTTTTAAAATGTAAACATATAATGTCAGAATATCAGACCTCAGAGCTCTCCTGTACTCTTCTCCTGTACACCCAATTCCATCAAGATCCTCTTGTGGGGCTCTTATTTGCGGGAAGGTCTCCTGTTCAAAAAAACAACAGTTACGTATATTATTGTTAAAAGTCTTTTCATTTTTCATTTCGTAACAAAGCTAATGTTTGTGGACATAAAACTGCAAACTTGTTGCAGAGTAAAACATGTTAACTCAGCACTGGAGTCTGTATTTACACATCCTACCCTTCTCTTCTTCTCCAGGTAGGCAGGACACACCCATCCTTGACGAGCAGGGCTGATTTTAGTGGGTTTGGTCCTCACCAGCCATCTGTCCGGATGAATAGAATCCAGGACCTCTACAAACTGACCCTCCTTCAGAACAAAACTGTCCTTATTTCCACTGTCGGGACTGCAGTCAGCTCGGGCCACGTACATTTCAAAGGTCTGGGGGGGGGAGAAGCACATATATTGTACAGAACAGGCCCACAAATATAGTATATAGGTCCAAGAGAAGCAAAAGGTACCTCTCGTCTATCCTCCTCCCCTTCTGATTCTGATCCAGAGATGGTACTTGTTAAGGGTGTGTGGGCGCGATGGTGCTTTGGAGATGGTGTCCTCATTCTGCCTTCATGAGCCCCTACAAATTAGAGAGGAAGACAGCTCTAGTCTACCCGATGGTGTACTAAAGACGTAGTCATGGAAAGATGAAAAGCAACATTGCTTACCTATGACCTTCAACAGTTTCTTCGAAAGTTGTGGAGCAGCTATCTCTTCTTGGCTGACCTTTGGAGATACTTGGTCTTCTGCATTTGGTACTTCCCTGTGACATTATCAAATATATCAAGTTTTTTTTATGAGCATAAAATACATTATGAGCATTGAAATTCAGATAATTTAAGAAACATTTCCTTCTAAACTCTGACCTGGGTACAGCAGGGACACTTTCAACAGGCTCCATTATATCAGGAGCTGTGTCATAATCAGACGGACTTGACACTGTTGAAAGCACAAAATGTAAATGCAAAGCCAAGCAAATCTATATGTTTGCCCTTACACATAAGGTATAAGCAAGTTACTCACTGGAGCTGGCGGCAATGAGGGATGATCCTCTTCTTCCTTGTGGACTCACTGGTGTATCCTGCTCTGTCAGGGTGTAGGCCTCCCACAGAGAGACGCTCACACTTTCCACATAGTTTGCAGAATCTGTAACCACAGAGGGAACCTGCCCTGGACTCTGTGGCAGATCCGGAGATTGTGTTTCGGCCTGTACCTGAGGCTTTGGTGGGGCAACCTGCAGAGGAGTTATGGCTGCCAGAGGTGGGTGTGCATGTTTCTGGGCGGTAGGAGCAGGCTGCTGAGGCTGCACTACTGTTACGTTCCCATTGTAGGAGGTTACACCAAACTTATTCACCACCTCACACGTATAGATTCCACTGTCGTTGGCCGTCAGGTTTTTGATCACCAGCGTGCACACACCATTGTCCGTGGTCTTATGTCGGCAGCGCTGGTCAATGCTGATTTGTGTGCCATTTTTCAGCCAGCGCACTGTACTGGGCTTTCCTTCTACAACGCACACTAGAGTGATCGTGCTGTGAACATCTGCACTCTGGTTCTTAAAAACCTCTTTAAAGACAGGTCTCATATCTCTGCGGGCTTTGTAGCCTTTAAACGCAGCCTGGATCCTGACTGCAGCCTCTTGCATTTGTGGTTCATCCTCAACGCTGATGTCAATCTCTGGCGATGCATCCTCGGTTGGTTGTGTCGTCTGCAGTACATGAATTGGAGGAAGACTAAAGGGTTGAGTTGACTCCTCAGTCAAAGAGCCAGTGGGTTGGGCCATGGTGTGGTTCACCGGTATCTCGGTCAAAGCCTCTGAGAAAGTCTCATCTTCAGAAATGTAAAGAAGAGGAACATCCTCCATCATCTTCATCGTCTGTTTTCCTTCCTCCCTTCTTGTTGGTTCGACTGCCAATTTAATTTCCTGGTCAACTTCAGGTTCTTTTCTCATGGGTTTTACTGGAAGTTTGATCGTCTGATTGGCGTTTGCATCTTTCTCTGCAGCTTTCACAGGTTGCTTTACTTTCTCATCTATTTCAGTGTCTGTTGTGACTGATGGTTTCCTCTCAAGTCCAGGTTTCTCTTCAGCGTCTTTATTCACGGGTCTTACCGACTGCTTTATTGGCTGATCATCCGTTATTTTCAACACACCTCCTGTTACCTCTTGTCCTTCTTGATCGGTCTCTGTGTCCCTTGATAACTGTTTTTCCACTCCCCCCTTTGCTTTGCTTTTTAACCTCACAGGTGGTTTTGGAGGGGCAAATTCAGCCTCTCTTTCTGAAGGTGTTTCTCGTTGATCTACTGACTGTTTGTCCAGGTTATTTACAGACACCTGCTTCGGTGGTCTTTTCTCTCTTTCTGCCTCAGTGGACACTTGTTGTTTCACACGGTCTCTCTGTGTATGGTCTTCCTCAGAATCATTCACAGTAGTCTTTAATGCTTGGGGAATCAACTCCTCAGTTTCATTCAAAGTATATGTGAATGGTTGTTTCCTCTCAGCCATCTTCCCTTTAGATCTTATTGGGGGTTTTAAAGGTTCGTCTTCTGCGTCCACATCTCCTTCCTTTACCTTAGACTTTAAATGCTCCTTTGTTGTTTCTTTACCAATTAACTTTTGCAGTGGCCTCACAGGCTCTTTTCTGTCCTCGATGTCCGTCAACAGGAGTGTTCCTGGAGGTTTCACATTCTTCTCAACATCACTTGCTTTCTCTGAAAGCTCACCTGGTTGTTTTGAGCTCAGTTGAGCTTCACGTTCCTTTTCCTGACAAGTTGTTGTCTTTTTTATCTGTTCGACGACAGTGTCACACAGAATCTTCTCTGGCTGCCTTGCTATACGGTCAGCATTAACAAACTCCTCCAAATTCCTTCTTGGTTGTCTGTTCTCCAGGAAAACGTAATTTTCTGTCTCCAAAGACCTACGTGGCTCTTCGACCTCCCTGTCATCTTTTTCGAGTAATTTCACTGTCGCATCAGCTTCCTTGTTTACCTTACTGACTTTCTCTTCATTACTCTCCCACTGTGTTACATTCTGTACAATATCATCTTTCTCCAAAGACTTGACAGCTTGGTTTGCCTTTCGGTCATCTTTATTCTCTTTCAGCATAGACTGTTTTAGATGCATCACTGGCTCCACATCTTTTTCTGAATTTGTAATCGATGCTTTCCTATTCGTTCTCTTTTTGGGCTCTGGGGGTACAGGTGTGACCTCTGAGAGGCCAGGCTTCTCATTCTCTGTAGTAGGAGTTGTTTTGGAAACAGTGCCCTTTACTCGAGGTAATATCGAGGGAAGCTCTGTCTTTGGTGGAGGAGATTGAAGTGCTGTGCAAAAGAATGGAACAAATTTTTGACAACTTATTTACAGTATGTGTGGTTGAAGTTGGACAAACAAACAACAACTTGCTCATGTAATTTTGCCACACTGGTATAAAGATTCACACACCTTTTACTGCCACAGTCGCAGTGGTCTCTGCACTTCCTACTTGACACGTGTAGCTGCCACTGTCCTCAGATTTTAGCTCCTTGATGTGTAGCTGGAGGAGGCAGCCATCTTGTTTCATCTCATACCTCTTGTTTGCTCTCAGTGGCACATCGTTCTTCTTCCACTGCACTGTCACTCCAGGTTTCGACAGCTCACAATAGAAGGAGACTTCAACTCCCTCCTCAGCCTCCACATTTTTGAGTTCTTTCGTAAAGAATGGAGCAAGCTCTAAGTAGGTGGGGCAGAACAAAGCGAAATATAATTTGAGACACTGCCAGACATGGTAGTTTTCATGGTTTGATCTACCTTACATACTGTACGTGACTGATTGGTAGAGTTTACTATAGTGGGGAATAGAGTTAGACAGAAGTTTTTGAAAAAAAAAATACACTCCTATCAGGGAGAACTTGACAGATGATGCAACTCAATTTCTCAAGTATTCACGTATAACACCAACAGGCACAAACCTTTCACTGCTACAGTGGCAGTTGTCTCTGCACTTCCTGCTTGACATGTGTAGCTGCCACTGTCTTCAGGTTTGAGCTCCTCGATGTGGAGCTCAATGAGGCAGCCATCCTGCTTCATCTTGTACTTCCTGCTGGCTCTCAGCGGCAGTCTGTTCCTCTTCCACTGCACTGACAGCCCAGGTTTAGACACCTCACAGGACAGAGAGACTGTACCTCCCTCCTCAGCCTCGAGACTTTGTAAGTCCTTCTTGAAGAATGGGGGAATCTCTGTGAAACATTGTAATAAAGAGGGGGACATTGTCTTTAGAGTGTCTTTACCATAATTGAAATGATGGCTAAGATATTACTAAATGTGTCCACCACCACGTCCTTACATGGTGGATGGATGGTAATTGCTTTGTTAGAACTTATAATGACTCCCAGATAGTTGAGTACACAACAATCACAAGACAGGACTAAAATGACAATGAGATTACTTTTCCGTTGCTTGACAGTATGTTTAAATGATAAAGTTTGTCTTGCACATTGTCAAAATTCACACACCTTTCACTGTCACAGTTGCAGACGTCTCTGCACTTCCTGCTTGACACGTGTAGTTGCCAGTGTCCTCAGGTTTTAGCTCCTTGATGTAAAGCTGGAGGAGGAAGCCATCTTGTTTCATCTCATACTTCTTATTTGCTCTCAGTGGCAGCATGTTCTTCTTCCATTGCACTGACACTCCAGGCTTTGACAGCTCACAGCACAGGGAGGCAGCGCTTCCAACCTCAGCCTCCACATTTTGCAATTCCTTGCGGAAGAACGGAGTGAGCTCTGGGTATGTGGTACAGAAAAGACAGCGCCAGATAAGAACTTTAAATTTAGTTTGCACAGTTTGATTAAGCTTACAATCTATATTTGGTTGATACTTTACAGTGAGTTTCAAACAGTTCACACAATCCCATTTAAATGATTTAAATTTTAATCAGGTTTACCCTCCTACAAGAGCTCCACAGATGAAATACTAAAAAACACTAATCCATACACCACTACATCAAGCACACACCTTTCACTGCTACACTCGCAGTGGCCTCTGCACTTCCTGCTAGACATGTGTAGCTGCCACTGTCCTCAGGTTTGAGCTCCTTGATGTGGAGCTGGAGAAGGCAGCCATCTTGTATCATTTGGTACTTCCTGCTGGCTCTCAGAGGAAGTCTGTTCTTCATCCATTGGACTGGCACTCCAGGTTTAGACACCTCACAGGACAGAGAGGCTGTAGCTCCCTCTTCACCCTCTACACTTTGTAGTTCTTTGTTAAAAAATGGAGCAAGCTCTGCATAAATAGATATAGATGGGGAAAGAACATACTTTACATACATAACATAACCAAAATTCTTTGTTAGGTCTCAAGTATTCTGAAGGCATTATCAGGACTTTTTGTACCAGTTTACAACATAGGCTATATGGTGAGATTTTTGCATCTTAACACATTCCAGAAACTTGAGGCCATCTCAAGAAAAAAAACCCACTCAATTTTGTTATGAGCATGCAGAGCGAACTATATTGTTCTCAGCCCACACCTTTCACTGCTACAGTTGCAGTTGTCTCTGCACTTCCTGCTTGACATGTGTAGCTGCCACTGTCCTCAGGTTTGAGCTCCTCGATGTGGAGCTCAATGAGGCAGCCATCCTGCTTCATCTTGAACTTCCTGCTGGCTCTCAGCGGCTGTCTGTTCTTCTTCCACTGCACTGACAGCCCAGGTTTAGACACCTCACAGGTCAGAGAGACTGTACCTCCCTCCTCAGCCTCAAGACTTTGTAAGTCCTTCTTGAAGAATGGGGGAAGCTCTGTGAAACATTGTCATAGAGAGGAGGACATTATCTTTAGAGTGTCTTTACCATAGGTGAAATGGTGCATATTGCATTATTATCAGATGTGTCTACCTACATACACCTAAACATGGTGGGTGGTTGGTATTTTGCTTTGTTAGAATTCAGAACGAGTCCAAGAAATTTTAGTCAATCACAAAATGACCATGAGATCACTTTTCTTTGGCTTGAAAGTATGTTATGGCAAAATTGTCCTGTACACATACTGGAGGTATAGAGTCTAGGATTTAGATATTGCCGACAGTGTGACCTTGTGATCCGTAAGAAGTACACTCGGTTGCTCAGCATGCAGACACATTCACACACCTTTCACTGCCACACTTGCTGTCGTCTCTGCACTTCCTGCTTGACATATGTAGCTGCCACTGTCCTCAGGTTTGAGCTCCTTGATGTGCAGTTGTAGAAGGCAGCCATCTTGTTTCATCTCATATTTCCTGTTTGCTCTCAATGGCAGCTTGTTCTTCTTCCATTGACCTGACACTCCAGGTTTAGACACCTCGCAGGACAAGGAGGCTGTACCTCCCTCTTCAGCCTCCACACTTACTAAGTCTTTCTTGAAGAATGGGGGCAGCTCTAGGCAGAAAAGGAAAGAAAATAGAGCATTTAACATCTGTAAAGGGAGCAATATTTTTAACCTCAAAGGAAAAACTGAATTTGTAACAACTTTTGATGCTGTTGTTTTTTTTTCAGACTACCTTGGACAGATTATAATGCAGTGTATGATAACTGGCTATCAGATAGATCAGAGATAACAGGAATGTTTTGCACAGTACACTGCACACAGCTATAATACAAAAATGTTCTGATATAGTCAGAATTATTCAAATGGTTGCACCTTTCACGGCTACAGTTGCAGTGGTCTCTTCCCTTCCTGCTTGACACGTGTAGCAGCCACTGTCCTCGGGTTTGAGCTCCTTGATGTGGAGATGAAGGAGACAACCATCTTGTTTCATCTCATACTTCCTGTTTGCTCTCAGTGGCAGATTGTTCTTCTTCCATTGACCTGACACTCCAGGTTTAGACAGCTCACAGGACAGGGAGGCTGTATCTCCCTCCTCCGCCTCCACATTCTGCAATTCTTGTTTGAAAAATGGTGGGAGCTCTGGGAAATATAAAGTGTTAAGGGAGTAACTCAGTGGGATGTTTTAGCATAACAGACTGCATTTGAGACAGCCTCAAGTAATTTCTTTTGCTCCAGTGGGAAATTTTGATTTTTTTTTGCAAGTTCACATGATTATGAGAATTTTTGGGAAATTTACAAATAGTCCTCCATGATTTAAAGCTTGCTAACACCATAATATTTTCAGATATCCAAGATTACACACCTTTCACTGCCACACTTGCTGTCGTCTCTGCACTTCCTGCTTGACATGTGTAGCTGCCGCTGTCCTCAGGTTTGAGCTCCTTGATGTGCAGCTGGAGGAGGCAGCCTTCCTGCTCCATCCCATACTTCCTGCTGGGTTTTAAAGGCAGTCTGTTTTTCTTCCATTGCACTGACAGCCCAGATTTGGACACCTCACAACACAGGGAGGCAGAACCTCCCTCCTCTGCCTTCAAATTTTGCAATTCCTCTTTGAAAAATGGTGGGAGCTCTGGGAAAGATAAAGGGTTGAAGGGGCCAGATAAGTAATACAGATTGTGTTATGTTTTTGTAGCCAAGTGATAGATGAGTATGCTCCATTATATGAAACCATATTGATTTTCAGCAAGTTTTATAGCAAGGTTTTGTCTCCTAGGATTTTGAATTTGCTGACAAAATCTCCAAAGGCACACACCTTTCACTGCCACACTTGCAGTGGTCTCTGCACTTCCTGCTTGACACGTGTAGCAACCACTGTCCTCAGGTTTGAGCTCCTTGATGTGGAGATGAAGGAGACAACCATCTTGTTTCATCTCATATTTCCTGCTGGCTCTTAGTGGCAGTCTGTACTTCTTCCATTGCACTGACCCTCCAGGTTTAGACAGCTCACAGGACAGGGAGGCTGTACCTCCCTCCTCAGCCTCCACACTTCTTAATTCTTTGTTGAAGAATGGAGGCAGCTCTGCGGTGGAAAGGGTTGGGTGGGACAAAAAAGTTACATCTTAATAATCTGTGAAATGTCACCACAGCATAACAGCATAACAACGTATGTACTATTTGCATTTCAAAGGAGGTTCAGACAATTATAGCAAAGAAAGTAACAGTTACCGTTCTTGATGATTGTATGTGAGCTTAAATGAATGGAGTACTGACAAAAAAATTGTACTGATAAATTCTAATTTGGAATTATTAGGGTAGGAGCTGCTATGTTGGAAAATGTTAAAAGTTTCAGAAATTTTCACACAATCACATAGAAAAATACCTTTACTGACAAATACATTACGTTGTGCTAATGTACACATCCAACTTCACAAACCTTTCACTGTCACAGTTGCAGTGGTCTCTGCACTTCCTGCCCGACATGTGTAGCTGCCACAGTCCTCAAGGCTGAGCTCCTTGATGTGCAGCTGGAGGAAGCAGCCGTCCTGCTTCATCTCATACTTCCTGCTGGCTCTTAGCGGCAGTCTGTTCTTCTCCCACTTAATTGGCACTCCGAGTCTAGACAGCTCACAGTACAGAGAGGTCGAACCTCCCTCCATAGCTTCAACACTCTGCAGTTCTTCCTGGAAGAATGGAGGGAGCTCTGCGAAAATATGAGAAAAAGAACAGAGTTGCAGGCATTTGAAGTAATCCGATGTAGTAGTTCATGGTATAATTTGATAAACATAATTACTATTCAAAGAAAGCAGATGTAACAACTAGCATTCCAACTGAATATGGATGGTAACAAGCTAAATGTTACAGTATCTACATCTTCATCAGAAATTATACATCAATCCACCTCCTAAAAGCAACATGACTTTCATTTTACCTGTTACAGTAAGTACGGCACGGCTCTGCACATCCCCTGTATCACAGGTGTATATGCCAGTATCCAGGGGCTCCACATCATGGATAAGCAGAAGGTTGACTTTTCCTTCTTTACGTAGCTCATATTTATCGCCATTACGAAGGGGAATGTGGTTGCGTCTCCAGATGACGATGGAGGTAAAGTCGGAGATCGTGCAGGACAAAGTGGCTGTCTCTCCTTCCATTATTATGACATCTGTAGGCTCCTCCTCAAATACAACTAGAATGTGAAATCAAATACCACTTTAGAATCTTAATAACATAGAATAAAGGAGATATGCAAGGTTTGTGAGGTTGAACTTGATAAGTGCTGGATATCTAATTCATTGGAAAGGTTACAGTTCAAAGTAAGCCATGGAAGCTGATCTGAATCAATAAAAAATAGATTTCAGCCCTATCTCTAATGTTTCTGCTCACCTGTGGGCTTAGGAACCACTAGCAGACATGCAGAGGTCCTCTCATCTTCAATTACAAATGCCACCATGCCTGTCTCCTCAGGTGTGGTCATAGTGAGGACCAGTCGGTGCTGGCGACCCTGGCATGTCATCTGGTTCATCTCGTTCCTCTGCAAACGGCTAGATCCAAGCCACCAGACACCTTCACTCACATCCGCATGGCTCAGCTCACACACAAACACTGCGTTCTCTCCTGCCGTCACTGTCACGTCTTGCAGCTCTGCAACAATCCGCACGCGCTCTGTGGAGGAAAAAGGAGCTAGATACAGCTGGCTTTTTAGAGCTGGAATCTGGTTTATTTACAATAGCTTAGCTGAAGACAGGCTATTGGTTCTTTTAATGCCACACTTGTAATATAAGGTAATTATTAATATATCATTAAATGAGGCAATGAAATTCCAGTATGCACCTACCCCTCACAATGAGCTTGGAGGTGGACTTCTTGCCTCTGGTGATACAGCAGTACTCTCCAGCATCCTCCAGAAGCAATTTTTGGATCTCCAGAGAGTGTGTGGGGCCATATTTCTTTAAAATACACCGTCCTCCTTCTTCCACCACAACATTGTCCTTCTTCCAAGTGACAGGGACTTTAGCACTGGATACTTCACAGGATAGCAGCACAGATTTCCCCTCCATTACCACTTGGTTCTCCAGTTCCTTCTCAAAGAACACGGATGCAGCCGCTGATAAGACAAAATATATAATATAGGAATATATAGGAAATATATTAAGAAATAGGAATCTAAAGTCAAAATAATATTTATCATTGAAACATTGGGATCACCTGCTTTAATTAAATTAGAGGTTTTAAAGTTTAGGATCCGGTAAACACACACAGGAAGTAAATGGATAACAAACTAAACACAGCAACAAAGGGTGCAATAAAGGGGGGAACAAAATGCAACGTAAGTTCTAAACTGGGGTAATTTGGTGTAAGAAATACAAAATGGGAGCATTTCAAATACCTCTCACATTCACTTCAGCCGTTGTCTTCTGCTCTCCAAAGACACAGCTGTACTGTCCAACATCCTCTGGCTGGATATTTTTGATGTGCATCTCAGCTATGTTTCCCTTCAGCATCATCCGATACCTCCCGCCATGATAGAGCTGGTCGTCCGCCTTCCACCACTGCACAGGCATCCCGGCCCTGGACAGTTCACAGTGAAGAGACACGTTGCCTCCCTCGGAGGCCTCCTGGTTCTTCAGACCCATCTTAAAGGTGAGAGGAATTGCTGTGGGTTTGGGATGGGAAAAAAAAATCAAAGCTCATGTTGTTTTGTGAGCAGATAAAACACTATTTTATATGCCTTGGAAACACAAATAATCTGAGGAATATATTAAATAAGCAAGAACAACAAGGGTCCAGCTACTTTGGTAGGGCAGTATTTTTTTGCTGAGATAATACTGACTTTTTACATCGCTGATTTAACTCTTATTGAATTGTAAACGCATAACATTAAAACCTGAATTAACGGAAATCAAAAAATTGCAAATTTACTTTATTTCCAAAAGGATTTAAACACATACAAACATGTTTGCATTTACAGCACACGCTTACGTGTAATGGTAACATTGGCTGTGGTCTTGACATCACCATAGACACAGCTGTAGACTCCACTGTCCTCCAGCTGTGCATTTTTCATGCTAAGCTCCATGATGCTGTTTCGAGTTTTAATCTGGTATTTGAAATTATTCTTCAGACGCTCCTCTCCTTTCCTCCACTCCACAGCAAGTCCAGGCTTAGATAACTCACAGCTCAATGTAACATTGTTCTCCTCCTCCACCTGCAAGTTCCTCAACTTCATCTTGAACATGACTGGAGGAGCTAGAAGCAAGTAGCGGGACCATTTGTGGTTTTCTTCATTGAAAAGGCTCACTTCATTTATGGCAGTTATTTGATTAATCATAATTAGATCTCGATCTTACCTTTGACGGTGAGATCAGCAGTTGATTGGCTGTCTTTGGTTTTGCAGGTGTATTTCCCAGCATCGCTCTCCTCCACGTTGTTGATGATCAGTTTTGTGAGACATCCCTCCTGTTTCATCTCATATTTGTATCCAGGTTTGAGGATGACTCTGCCTTTCCTCCAGTCCACCGGAGCCGCAGGTTTGGAGAGCTCACAGACGAAAACTCCACTGTCCCCTTCCTTCACTTCCAAATTCTCAACCTCCTGCTTAAATGTTACAGGGAGCGCTGAGGGAAAAAAAACACAACAAAACAAATTTGGCAGAATCCCAAATTTTGGACATGGAAATAATATGCCATTTCTCTCTGGCTGTGGTTAAGACACAAAATCACCAGGAGGAACAACGTGTTATTCTACGCATGGTGACGCATACCTCTTACTTTGATGTCAGCCGAAGTCATAACAGTGCCGACAAAACAGCAGTACTCCCCTGCATCTGTGAGGGTTACATTTCTAATCAGCATGTCAGCCACCCTGCCCTCTTGCTTCATCTGATATTTTCCTCCCTCCTTCAGAAGCTGAGCGTCTCTCCTCCACTCCACTGGGACCCCTGGCTTAGAAAGCTCACAGCGCAGCATCACGCTGCCCTCCTCCACAGCCTCCTGGTTCTTCAACTTCTGCTTGAAAGTCACTGGAATTGCTGGGGAGATTGAAAAGTAAAGAATAAGTTTCGAATGTTCTAATTACCAAAGTGTCATTATTGTTTCTGTTGGATAACGTATAATGCCTCTGACCGGTGATGATGATGGTGGCTGTAGTTTTTATGTCTTCACAAACGCAGCTATATGTGCCACTGTCCTCAGGCTGGCTTTTCCTGATGATGAGCTCCAGGGTGGAGCCATTCTGCTTCATCTCGTATTTCTCTCCACTGGTCAACACATTGTTTCCTTTCTTCCACTGCACAGGAGTGTCAGGTTTGGATAGCTCGCAGCAGAGCGTCGCCACAATGCCCTCCTGCACCTGGATATTTTTCAGTTCTTGAAGGAATTTGATGGGCCGTTCTACAGAGGACAAAATAATTTTTCTCTTTTTTGGTAATACTGTTTGGTCATGAGGTCTTTGAGTACTAGTAAAGCAATAAATTAAGTTTTCAATTGTGTTGACTTTGACTTTTTAAATTCCTTTGTGACTTACCAATTTAGGTAATTTTTTAAAACTTGCTCCTGATTCACCACCCTAGTGGATATGTTGGTTAACAATGTACAGTATGTTGAATGCAATACTCACCGTTCACCAGGATTCTAGCTGTCGTCCTCTGTTCTCCACACATACAGGTGTAATCTCCAGCGTCGTCCAGACTGAGGTCCGCAATCTTCATCTCCACCTGGAGGTCCTTCTTCCTCATCTGATACTTGTCTCCAATCATTAGCGGTTGACCTCCTCGCCTCCACTCAACCGACGGGGCAGGTTTGTCGAGCTCACAGTGCAGAACCACACTGTTGCCCTCCGTCACCTCCTGGTTGACTAGTGGCAGCTTGAAACTTGGTGGTACAGCTGTCAACAGCCGAGAACCAGAAAAAAAATATTGGAGTACAAGTGAAAACCTCCTGAAAAGCTTATAAAAGCAGCTACAAGGATTTATTATTAATGATCATATTAGTGTTTAGTCAATAAACTACCCAAACATTTTTTTAACAAAAGGATACAATCTGGATCACATTTTTCAAATTTACACAAAAATAGAAAAGAAAATAGCTCTACAAAAATCAGGAATCAAAAGTTTTGGTGAGAATTTTTGACCAGAGCTTGTCTCACCCTGGACGGTGAGCTCAGCAGTTGATTGGCTGTCTTTAGTCTGGCAGGTGTATTTCCCAGCATCACTTTCCTCTATGTTGTTTATAACCAGTTTGGTGAGACGTCCCTCCTGCTTCATCTCGTATTTCTCTCCAGGCTTCAGGACGACTCGGCCTTTCCTCCACTCCACTGGAGCTCCAGGTTTGGAGAGCTCACAGCAGAAGACGCCACTGTCCCCTTCCTTCGCCACCAGGCGCTGCATCTCTCGTTTGAATGTCACAGGAAGTGCTGTCGCAGGTATGACAGAGATGCTTTTATTTTCGTCACCCTGCTGTTTCTGCTTACTCAATGACTACGAAGGTTGTGACTTGAAACTCAAATTGTATGAGCCCAGGCAGACACCTCTTCAAGACTTTTCGGGCTTTCTCACTCACTTTAATTTAGTTGTTGCAATATGAGCAGAAGACACTGCCATATTTCTACAGCCTTGCAGAAATAATGAGACCCACACTTTGGAACCATGGGTATGTGATTCTGGTCCTTATGCCAAGTTTATGTCCTTTTGTTATTTAATGAGGTTTAAAAAACAACTGAAAAACTATTCTTTTTTCAAAGTTGCATTTGGTGATTGATGATATGGATAATATATCATATTTTCACATCTCATGATCACAATTTTATATGTCCTCATTGTGGGCTATACTAATGTTTTCTCATTGGTCTTTTCATGCTTCAAACTTACGTTTCACTTTGATCTCAGCTGTGGTTTTCTCATCGCCTGTGATGCAGCTGTACTTCCCTGCATCCTCCGGTTGGACACTGAGAATGGTCATTAGAGCCGTCTTCCCTTCTACCTTGATCTGATACTTTCCTCGAGACGTCTCCTCACAAAGCACCTGGCTCTCTTTCTGCCACTGCAGCAGGACTCCCTTCTTTGACAGCTCGCAGCGTAACGTCACACTGTTCCCTTCTTCAGCCTCCTGGCTCTTCAGGCTGACTTTGAACACAGCAGGAACGGCTGTTGAACCACACACAGACACTGTTTATATATGTAAAGCAGAACTTTGGCAATAATACTAAGACGGGTCTGTGAACAACTATGCAGCAGATTTAGATCAGATCACACACATTGAACATACCGATAACTTTAACCGTGGCCTTTGTCTTCTGCTCTCTGCACACACAGGTGTATACACCGCTGTCCTCTGGCGCAGCGTCTCTGATGGTCAACTCAATAGCAGTGCCCCTCTGCTTAATCTGGTACTTCTCTCCGTTCTCTAACGGGTCTCCTCCGAGCCTCCAATCCACTGGGACTCCAGATTTAGAGATCTCACAACACAATGTGATGTTGTGTCCTTCCTCAACTTGGAGGTTCTTCAGCTTTTGCTTGAAGGTGATGGGAACAGCTGAACGGCGACATTGAAGTGAGGTGATGGAAAAACAGGTTCATTTTAGCAGCTTGCTGAAACATTTACTATTATGTAGTTAATTTCTATCATACAATTTTGCACTGCCTAGTTAATATGACTTTATATCCCCCTTAACTAAACAGACAGAAATAATAGAACTTAATAAAACAGAATTAATAACCACCACCTACCATTTACAGTCAGAGTTGCAGTCGTCTCTATGTTTCCACAGATGCATGTGTAAATATCACTGTCCTCAGGTGTCACATCAGAGATCTTCAATTCAATCAGCGTGTCTCTCTGCCGCACATGATATTTCTCTGTGTTCCCGATGAGATCATCCCCCCTCTTCCTCCACTCCACAGCACGACCAGGTTTAGACAGTTCACAGCGAAAAGTCGCAGTGTTGCCCTCCTCGATCAGCACATTCCTCAGCTTCTGCTTGAATGTGACTGGGAGAGCTGAGGAGCCATGAATAACAATCAATTTACATGATAGATTATCTATAACTATAGACTTTATTTGTTAAAATTGACTCAAAGCCTATCAGCTTATCAGCGTATTGGTAAAGTACGTCGTACCAGTGATTTTGACTATGGCAGATGTCATCTGATCAGCACACACACAGCTGTAAACACCACTGTCCTCGGGCACCGGCTTCCAGATCAGAAGCTCCAACGTGGTCTCCCTTTTCCTGATCTGGTACTTGACCCCATTCTTCAACATTTCGTCTCCCTTCCTCCATTCTACTGTGACTCCAGGTTTGGACAGCTCACAGCGCAATATGACATTGTTGCCCTCCTCTGCTTGCATGTTCCTCAGTTGTTGTATGAATGAAATAGGGATAGCTGGAAAGCAACATGACACATTTTTAATATGAGCAAATCATTCAGACTCTGACAAACAGAACTGAAGTGATATTGTACCATGGCTGTAAAAACATTTCAAACACTAATGACAGAATAAAACTTCTGATCATGAAACTGCTTGACAAACAAATCAGTTTCAAGACAGACACAGGTCTGAGACAATTATTCCTGAGTGAAGATGTTGTCAAAGCTTAAAACTTTTGAGTGCTTGATAACGGAATTTCTTTTTTCATTTACTGGCTCCATTTGCTGCTGTTTCTTTCTGAATTAATCAATAACATTCCAAGTGAGTTCAATCTAAATTATCTTTAAAGCTGACTATCCATTAAATAATAAGAGTTATCACTTAAAAAAATAACATATATTTAAAAGTGTAATTTGTTGAATCTCTGACTCAGTGTACTCTAACATCCTTACTTCAAACAGTTTAAGCACTCAAGAAAATTAAATTGACTTGCAGATCATTTTCAACCAAAGTTTTGAGTAGGATTAGGAGTGGTAAAAGGTCTTACTGTGCACTTTGAGACTTGCCGATGTGCGGTGATCCCGGCACTGACAGGTATATTCTCCTGAGTCCTCAGGCTTCAGGGCTTTGATGGTCAGAGAGTTGATTGTCTTCCTCTGTTTCATCACGTACTTGTCTCCAGGCCTGATACCCTCAAATCCTTTCCTCCAGAGGAACTGAACCCCAGGCAAAGAGTACTCACAGGTCAGGGTCACAGTTTCTCCTTCATTGGCCTCCGCGGTTTTCAGAAGCTGGGTGAACTCTGCTGGGATGGCTAAAATCAGACAACAAAGAGGGGGATAATTATTACTCATTATACATATTTCTTTTCAAAAACCTTTGTGATTCAATGTTAATCACGTTAAACAATGAGAGTTTTGTAACAACAGGCCTTTACACTTCTATTCTTACCCTTTACGGTTACAACAGCTCTAGTTGTAACAGATCCGGCACTGCACTCGTACGCCCCAGCATCATTGTTGCAGACCTCACGAATTGTCAGTCGAGCCTCGCAGCCAGAACGGCTGGTAGAATATCTGGAGGAGCTCCACATCAGGCAGCCATCTTTGTACCAGAGGATGTGACATGGCTTGGAGGTCACACAGAACAAAACCAAACCACCTCCTTCAATAGCCTCACAGTCCTCCAGAGCTTTGATGATGGTGGGACGCCTCTCTGGGAACACAAAGAGATGGGAGCAAATCAAGGCCGAGTGAAACATGTCATAAAAGTACATGTTAAAACTCTTGACACGGAGCCTCACCTCTAACCAGCAGGGAGCCGTATGATCTTTTGTCCCCTGCTGCAAATGAAATGGTGCCAGTGTCTTTGCGGGCGAGCTGTTTGAATGTGAGGGTGTGGTAGCCTCCGGGCACCGTCTGGATCTCGTTGAGCTCATTGGTGTACAGCAGGGTCTCGTCCAGGTACCATTTGACCCCAATGAAGTCGCTGGGACAGATTCGACATCTGAATGTGACCGTGTCACCTTCTAGACACTCAACATCCTCTAGTTCATCCAGGATCACCACCCTCTGGCCTGAAGTGCAACATAGAGGGCATGGAAAAGTAGAATAATTCAAAAAAACATCATATACAGTATATACAGTTCAGGAAGCATCAAACAACATCCTCAGTATTATACTCAATAATAATAAAACTCACTGTATTGTTTAGCCTAGCAATTTAGACAACGGTACGAATATACTATTTGGCTGTCATGCATATTCAATATATTTTAGTTCCCATATCAGGAATCAATAGAAAAGAGGAATTCAAGAAGTTAATGGACAGTGAGACAATTAATTCTCAGGTCTGGCTGTAAAAGTTATTGCTACATTTACTTTGTGAATTGATAAACAATTTGGCCCAAGCTGACTTAACAGTATGGTCTCACCCTGCACGGTCAGCTGTGCCCGGCTCTTCATGGTACCGACATCGCATGTGTAAATATCCGTGTCCGATTTGTCCAGACAGGTGATGGTCAGGGAAAGCACCACACCTTTCTGCCTGATGACATACTTCCTACCAGACCTCAGCTCCAACATTCCCTTCAGCCAGATTACGCGCTTTGCCGGCCGCCTGGTCTCACACTCCAGGGTCACTTTAGCCTTTTCCTCTGCTCGCGCGTCCCTCAACTCCCTTGCAAATGTGTGCTGGAGCTCTAACAGGGATAGTAAAAGTCAAAAATTTTGTCAACCATCACAATTTGTACTGTAGTCACTAACCTACATTGCAAAATGGAACATTGGACACAGCACTGCAATGAAAAATACTACGATGTACTGTTAATTTGCTTTCAGAAGACATTTACCTTGAATACTCTCACCTACCTCTGACCTCCAGCTTGGCACGGGAGGCAATGCCTTCCGCCTCACAGCAGTACTCCCCAGAGTCTCTGATGGAGGTATTCTTGATCACCAGCCGTGCCAAGTTCTTCTCCACATTCATCTCATACTTGGAGCTTTGTCTGATTAGATGGCCATTTTTCAGCCAACGGATGGTGACCTCTGGTTTGGTGATTTCACAGCTCAGCTCGGCGTCCTCGCCTGGCACCGCCTTCACATTCAGCAGCTCCCTGAAGATATGTACTGGTTTCTCTAAAGGAAAGAAAAGGCATTCACTCACATTGACGATTTTTTTATAGATACAATTTTTCAAAGAAAAAATAAGAGACTGGTATCATTACATACATGAACTCATAAAACTGTTTAATAATTTCACCTAAGACAGACAGGTAATCACCTTTAACAAAGAGCATGGTCCTACAGCTGAGGTCTTTAATTGCGAAGACCACGTCTCCAGCGTCGGTAAGTATGGCCTCTCTGATGGTCATCTTATATGTGCGGCCATTGTTGATAACCTGGATGTGGCTGTCGGTGACCACCACCTGGCCATTGATTGTCCATGAAGGCTCATCATCGAGATCATGAGAGAGGAGACACTCAAGAGTGCAGCTTTCACCCTCCAGGACGGAGGTTGTCTTCATACGTTGGACAATGGTGATGTGCAAATCTGTGGACAAATGTAAGAACAAAGCAGATTCATTAGAGTAAATCTATTTTAGAGGTGAAGTTTAAATTGAACTGCACCTTGGTGTACCAGATCTCAAAGCTACAGCGAACGAATACAGAGAGAAAAACACTTGTCATCAACTTCTTTGAGACAATATGACATCCAAGTGCCTTTGTGTTAGTTTTAAGAAAAATGTCACCGTGACAGATTAACAGACTTAATGTGACCACTTGATTTTCAAGGTATAGAGCTCTTCCTAAAATTACCAAGAACATTTTCCCAACTACTCACCATGTACTGTAACTTTAGCCTTGGTCTGGCTGGTGCCCAGGTCACAGGTGTATTGTCCAGCGTCATCCTTGCTCAGTGAATGGATGATCAGCACCATGGACTTCCCAAACTGGAGTAATTCATGTTTATCATCAGCCGTCAGGACCATACCATCCTTTCTCCAAACAGGGGTCAGTGTCTCTTTGGATACTTCACACTGCAGACAGACGTCGCCTTGCTCTTCTCCTACTGCATCCTCCAGAGACCTCAGGAACACAGCTGGACGCTCTGGAAACAAAAGGGCAGCACAGTATCATTAATGGTGCCCGTATATTTCTCAGAAACGTTTATTTTTTAAAAACATCAATCATACACTTCAATTATTTCCATGGCTGACCTTTGACCCTCAAGATTGTAGTCTCAGAGAGAAGGCCTGCTTTGAACGTGACCCTGCTCTCCTGCGGCTGCAACTTCTTGATTGTGAGACTGTGCATTGTTCCCATGTGCTGGATCCTGTTGATGGCGCTGGAATAGACGCGGATATTGTTGAGGAGCCACTCCACGTTGGCGACCACATAGTTGAGCTCACATGAGAAAGTGGCGACGCCGTCCTCCTCAATTTCCACTGGCTCAAGGTGTTTGACCAACTTGATTGTTCGCACTGCGACACAAAGACAATGAATATCTGAAAATACTGAATATCTGATACATCACAGTGCAGTTTTCCATAAACCATGTTAAACCTTCCACTTACCTTCCACTTTAATATGTGCTGTGGTCTGTGAACCTCCAGCCATGCAGTGGTACTGTCCTGCATCCATTCCTGTCAAGCCATGAATGGTCAGCTCTGCTCGTTTCCCCTCCCGCTTCATGCTGTACTTGTTTGAGGTCTTCAGAGCAGTACGACCCTTGAACCACCGCACCACCCTGGGAGAAGGGGCAAACTGACAGCTCAGGGTCACAGAGCTGTTCTCTTTCGTATCCAGATCGTCCAAGTGACGAACAACCTGAAGAGGTCGCTCTACAAGGGAAAAGGTAAAGAGAAATTTTAACATCCAATCACTCTTTCCACGCTCCACGGATCACACTCATGATACAGCACACCTTAGCACTGAGTCTGAGACACTCACCTTTCACAGTAAGTTGAGCAGTGGAGCGACTCTTGCCAGCTACAAAGAGCACAGGGCCGGACATGGCGCTGTCTGTGGAGGTGAGACAGAGACTGTGGAGGGTGCCATCCCTGTCGATGTTCACCGCTGCACACGGCTCCAGCACATCGCCATTAAGGGTCCATCTCGGAGGCCTCCCTGACTTCAGATTGGTCTCCACCTGGAACAGGGCTGGCTCAGGCTCCATCACTTCCACTGAGCTCATCCCCCGCACTATGCTGATCGCCTGCTCTGCATGTACAGCCATAATATATATTACCACTACTGACACGAATACTTATATTACAATCACTTGAGATCATATAATTTGCACAAGTGTATCAACTATTTTGTTCTTTTCAAGTGTCTTGTGTATCTGATAGGCATCGAGCCTGATACAGAAACTATTGTTAAAGTGTGGCTACATGAATGCAAAACATAGAGTCAACCATTCACTTAACATTGTGACTGCTATGATTGCTGTTAGAGCAAGCATCTCACCCTCCACCAGAAGTTGACATGAGGTTTCGTCATCTCCTGCATCACAAGTGTAGGTGTCCTCATCTGAGGAGCAGACGTCATCGATGGTCAGCTGCCTGTAGACATCTTGGCTGATTAGCTGGTACTTCTTGCTGGGCAGGAGCTCCTTCCTGTTCTTGTACCACCTGACCTGAGCATTAGGCCGTGACACCTGGCACTCCAGCAGACCCCGGTGGTGATACATGGCTATCTTGACTCTCAGAGGGCGCACTATTTGGACTGCGAGCTCTGAAGAAGGGAAGAACCGGCTGTAAACCTTAAATGACTGAATAGAGTTGGACAGCATTTCTTCCATAAATGTGTGTGGTGTTGGTGACATGAACGTCTGGTGGCTCACCTTTAACTGTGAGAGTTGCATAGGATGACACACGCTCTGCGGTGAATCTGATCTCTCCAGCATGCTTTGGCCTGACTGACTCAAAGAACAGGGTGTGGGTTTTACCTGCAAACAGATCAGTGCAAAATGTTAAATGATTTATCACAGCTTCTTGACAAAGGTGAGTGTGTGAAACACTCAGGAGTATTTATTCATGTGGTTGGTCACTTGCCCTGGTGTCTGATCTTGATGTTGTCGCCATGTCGTACCCTGCAGTCATCTCTGTACCAACGACCAGCCACATCCACCTGGTTGACCTCACACATGAAATTCACGGGTTGACGCTCAATTGTGTCAACATCCTCCAGCTTCTTCACTATCTGGATGTCCCGAGCTGGCAAAAGAAAATCCAAAATCCTTACAATAAACCCAGTAAAAGCAATTCGAACAGGATTTTGTGCATCTACTTGTCTGATCTCTTTGGTAAACCCATAATGGCTTGTCTTTGCAAGTGTTAAAGTTGTGGTTGTTCATTTATATAGGTGATGAGGCTCCAATGTACAGTAGCTGTTCAAAACTATGGAAAGTGTTAAAACAAGATAAATTCTACAGCAGTGCTGGCAGTTCTGTGAGACTGTTTTAAGGCAAAGCAGTGTTTTAAACTACACTCTTGGGGGTAGATGACAAGCTAGGAGAGCTATTACAATTTAGCCTCTGGGAATCAGGAATGTCTGATTCCCAGAGGCCAAGGATGGATGGATTTACATTAATCCATCCATCCATCCATCCATCCATCCAATAGTAGTAATAATGGAAATACTTCCAAAAAGAATAATAATGTCAACTTGCTGATGGGACAAGAATAATCTAGGAAGCCAGGGTATCACCAAAGTCATTAGGATTTAATATCTTTAATACTGTGTACCATGTATGTTATGCCACCTCTGAGGTAAACTCTCCGTGAGACATTACAGAAAATGTCTCTGACATTTATAATTGTACATTAACAAACAAATCCTTACTGATGTCATCATCAACATGATCATTTAAATGTTTAGGCCTTGGACAGGTCTTTGACCTGGACTTGACCTGACATATTCATGGTCTTAGACACATGGACACAGAGCTAAATACAGTGGCCATGGAAGTAGCTCAGTCCGTTGTGTTACCTTACCTCTGACACTGAGTCGGGCCGAGGTCTCAATGCCATTGGCCTGAAAAGAGAACAGGCCTGCGTCCACCAGAGCCGCTCTGTTCAGTACGAGGGAGTGTTTCTTCCCATGTGTGCTGATGCGACAGTTGGGCTTAGACTTGAGTTGCATCCCATCCCTGCTCCACACTCCCTCGATGAAGGCCAGGTTGAGGGTGACCTCGAAGGAGCAGCTCTCGCACTCAGACACCTCCACATCCTCCAAGCCCTTCACCACCTGCAGCCGGTTCTCTGTCAAACAAAGACACACGCACACAACATCAGCGATTTAAAAGCTTCTAACTCACATTGCATGGACCACACTGAAAGATAAAGATGAGCATGGGAAGAGAACTTACTTGCAGCTGCCACAATTCCTCCAGGTATGTTGTCTCCCATGTCGCCTGCTTCTCTGTGATTATGGAACCTTCACTTTTTATGGCAAAAATCACACATGGCCTGGAACTATAAATATGATTTAACAAAAATACACATCAGTTAATGTCACTAGCTAAAAAGATAACTCATTAATTGTCTTACCTTTAATATAAAGAATATTTAGTCCTGCTATCAGCTTTAACCAACTTATTCACACTTATTGACATTCAGCTTTTATCAGGTAAACTGTGCAGATATAGTTCAGTACTTAACCTGTTGCAGTGAATATCCTGTATTTGTTTTGGGCACAGCTATGTTTTATATGCCCCACAAATGCATCTCAAGCTTATAATGATATAAACCAACACTTCCAAAAAGGCATCGCAGACCTATCAAAATGGAAACACATGCTCTCGTATGGTTGATCCCTGTGATAGCATGCCAGTCCGCCTCACTAATGTCGAGCAGAGGAATCTCTGTCACTTCACTCGACTGAGCTCAGCACCACCAATATAGAATCAGCTGTGATGCCACCTCTGTCAGGCTCAAAAAAATGGGGAAGCTTTAAAAAACAAACAAGAGGCCAAATGAGAATTGCCTGATGGATATGATATTTTCAGATCAGAAACACGTTTCAGAGGCTGAAGTGTGGGGTCCTTCCATCTCATTAACCTTCCAGCTAAAGGTCTATTGTGTTATGAAGTCTCATATCATTTTCAAGATGCAATGTAAGATAAATAAATACAATGAAATAAAAAAAAACACCTTTACAAAACTACATAAAACTTCATTTAATATCATATCCAATGGGGAATCATTTGGTGTTATTAAAATATGCACACAAACAAAAGAGATGATGATTTGATACACTGCGTAAACTAAATGAGAACATACCAGATCACTCGAAAGTATATACCTACCTTCATCTAGACAGGTGTTATCTGGAAAGAAAGTTTCCTTGCACCGATGATGACACCTTCACCTGAAACAACAGCTGGGTAAAACATCCATGGCAACAGATCTGTGCAGGTCTTCACTTGTTTATCACAAAGCCTTTAAGATTAACAACAATTGATTAGCCAAAGGAGAACATACCCAGGTTTGTGAACTGCATCCCAGTCCCCAAAGCAGACGACCAATAGCGCTTTCTCTCTCTCTCTTTTTCTTTTCGCTGTGATGGAGCGTAGTGCTGAACAGCTGACATATCTCTTCCCACATACTAACCTCCAAAATAGCCTTCTGTCAGTATGAGGGCAAAGATAGCTTTGGCTTTAATGGTGTGAGGCAACTCATAACCAGCATCAATGGAACCACCAAAAACAATCAAAAGTACACAGTGGGCTTAGTGTGTTTGATGGTTTTCCTGTGTGCATGAGTGAGTGAGACGCAAGTCCAAATTACTTGAAAGCATCTCAGCCAGTGAAAGTTGGAAGTTATCTCTTCATGTAGCACGACGATGTAGGTGGATGGACATGAATCTGTTGTTTTACACACTTATATACACACACACACACACACACACACACACACACACACACACACACACAATCTAAAATCATCCACCAAAATCATCGGTCCAGACAGAGGTCAAAGGACAGGCGTAGCGCTATCTACATAGTACAGTATATGATTGATGCAGTTTAATACTGTACTGTGAAGCATATTTGTCAGTGCCCTAACCCTCAGGTTACAGTGATCAAGGTCTATGTATCTCCACAGGGACTTTCCATCACAGCTTAAGTTGAAAGTTCATAAAAATTAAAGAAATTAAAGAGACATACATACACATATGAAATGGATACAGTAACACTGTGGGTGACTACTGTTTGCAACCAAAAATCCCCAAACTCTAGAACAGGGGTTCAAAGGATATCAGACTGAAAACGCACACAAAAACCACAGCAGCCATGCATTGCAAATCCAATTGTCTATTTCACCTACAGAACTAGTTAATGCTAATCAAACTCTCCTCCTCCTTCTCCAGGATGTGTGCGGTTAGATTTGCAACTTTGACAAATTATACGACGTCTCACTTTGTGGGGTTCCCTCACCCAGCCATCCACACAACACAAAGCCAGCACTGCCCAGCATTGTGCTCACCTCAGTTTGACAGACAGCTGCATGTGTCACTGAACACTACTAAGTCCAGTGAAACTCTATCGACAGGATAATCTCTGTGCAGTCCTGATGGGGCACACAAAACAACTTGTCGTCACTGAGGGGAATGTTGACCCACAGAAGCAAACCAGTCTCCCTTTTCAAGTCACCAATTGCCCATTTTATATAAATCTTTTAACAATTTTCTCTGACATTTGAGAGGGACGGATTAAAGGTTAAGGTCAACTTTTAGTTATGTATTCCCAACAGATCATTTTGTATTCTATCGGATTAAAATCGGTGGTATTTTATGGCTTTTTGATACTGATTTTAAATTCAATCTTTTCTTCTGAGGAATAATCAAGAAGAAATGGCCTCGAATCATGTCCCTGGTCACTGAAGATGGCTAGAAGATCAACTTTACATCTTTAAATGTGGGCCTTCACGTGTGCAGCATCTTATTGATGGTGCGCATGACCTAAAAATAGAGTAATGTTAAAGGAACCAAGGCAATGTGAGGATGTGTGGAGTGAATTTAGAACTCGACAAAACAGCTGACAGTCCACCTAAGCCTCTGGATTTGTGTTTGGAAACACCCCCCCCCCCGTGTCACATGTCATCTGGTCCAGCCACTCTACATCTGACATTATGACTTCTGTCATACTGACAGAATATAAGAATGTTCATAACACATTATTTGTATATCAAATCACTAACAAGGCACCTACAGTCTTCATGTAATACTGAGCCCAGACTGTGAATCCCACCACCAAAAAAACACTTCATCCAGGTGATGTGTGAGAGACCATCATGGTAATGTGTCATTCCTGTCAGCAATATTCCTATAGTGCTCTTACCCAAGTGTCACAGCCAGGCCGCTGTAGCCGTACAGTAAAACAAATGCCCTTGGCTGAAGCAAATCAGACAATCTTGGCATGTCTAATTACCGCTTGGCCCGGCATCTGATAACTATAGCAATAGGAGTGTGTCCACCAGTCAGACCCCTGAAGCTATTTTAGATCATATTCATAGAGAGTATGTAGTTTGGTTGATGGTATATAAATGCCTAAGATTATCTTATTAAGGTAGACATTTCTAATAGGATCAGTAATCCAGTAGATCCAGATACCTAAGTCAAGGTATATATGTAAATTTGTGTATATACTATAGATTTTATATATATAAATTAGGTCTATTATTAAGTCTATTCTGTGTAAGTACACTATGAGAGCACAGGAAACTGGAGTCAAATTCTTTGTATGTTTACACATGCTTGGCCAGGTGTAAACATACAAAATTAATCACTAATCAAGAGGAAGTATGGAGGAAAATGTAAAACATTGCATAAGACATAACGTGGTTTTAAGGACACAAATAGAGAGGCTATTTTGATTTGGTCACAAGATAGACATTAGTACCTTTCCTTGGGAACTGCACCAATACCTATTTGTGGAAGGCGAACTATGGCATTCTGTCTCCTCCGTTTGAGTACGAAAGTACGAAGTAGCTTTTATTGTGATATTTATATTATCTATCGCCCCAAAAGGAGAAAGCATTTCACTGCATTGTCAGATAAAAACCCAACTCTCCTGCGGTAGGAAAATACATGTTTTATTTATTTTATGGTGATCAAATGGGACAGTGTCGGCAATTCACATACAAGCTTCAGTTATAGCTCAACAACATTGAGCTACAATGAAAACATGATGACAAACTTATTTTTTCCCTTTATTCTTTGCATCTTTGCCTTTTACCGGGGCTTCTTCCTCCACGGGTCCCGCGGCAGCCTCAATCCTCTTCTTTTCCAGAGGGGTCTTTTCAAACCAGCTCTGGGGACATGCAAGGAAGAAGAATACATAAGCAATAAAACAACCACAGCAATGAAAAAGTAGTGAGAACTCAACTATGGCATATCTACTGTACTTTAAAGGCCTTTTCCTCTTCCCGAGAAACAGAGGGGATCTTGGCTAAAGGGGCAATAAACTCAGCTGCAGTCAGGGGTCGGTTTGGCAGCTGCATGATGCGACGCTTCGTGACAACACTCTGGATCACCTGGACCATGTGACCTGGAGTGTAGCCATCAGAAATCTGCGCTAAAGAGCTGAGGTCCAAGGCCTTAGTTACCTCACCTCCCTGCTTTGTGATCAGTTGCTTCCACAAGACTGAAGGAAAACAGAGTCAGAGTGGTCACTTTTCATACCAACTGAGTGAAGAATACCATAATCATGATTTTCAACAGAAATGTATTTAGTAATTTGTCTCTACTTACTGCATCTTGAGCCATAGTCAGGTCTTGGGATGAGGATGATTTTGCTGTACATTTTACACAGTGTCTTAATGTCAGCACTTAGTGGGTCTTTAGTTGTTCCAACTATCAGAACACGATCTTCCCCTTTGATCAATTTAAGGGACTTGGGCAAATCTTTCTTCAACCGCTTAGGTTCTAACTGTTTACATACAAAAAACATTTCAAACCACTGTGACAAAATAACTGTAACATTAGTGCAACATTATGATGCCACCTAGTACCTCTTTTTCTTCCTTGGGAATTTTCTTGTAGAACATTTTCTCTGCATCTCCAATCCATATCACTGAGGGCTGCAGCAGCCTCGCAACCTGTGGAAAGACAATTATGAAGAAAAGCACTTTTAAATTCTATGAGTACGAGTATTACATGACAATGAAAATACCTGTGAGCCACTTTCACAGAATTCCTGATTTTATAATTAGTTCACCATGATATAAATCTTTACAAGTTTTGCTTGTTATGCCTGTGTCTTACCTTGAAGACAATGTGAAGCATCATGGCAAGGCCACTCTTGCCTGGGTACTTTCCTGCTGTGTTCAGAGGTGACAGATCGAACAGGTTGGCACCTGTCTCGTTGCAGATTGCATGGACCAACATCTTCTTACCCACACCTGCCGGCCCTGTCAGTAGGATGGCCTTTATCAGAGGAGCCTTCTCATGAACCTCCTGAGAGCCTGCGAACAACACATCTCATGTACAAACCTTAAACTGTTTTTGCAGTTATATTAATTTTTAATATAAAGTGAATACATACGTAGTGGAAAAATTCCATATAGAGTTAAGACTTGTCGTACGTCTGACAATGACGGCATGGGCCCGATACCATATTGCCTCAGTGTTGTCCCAAAATAGCTATAGTCACCTAGAAACAGAAGGATTCCACCAGAAGCTATTAATCTGTATCACTGGGAAAACTGTGAGGGAAACTTCAAAATCAAATTATGACCACAAGTAATATATGCTTATTTGATATGGATCACTGTGATCATAGTGTTTTGGCAATTGCACACCAGAAGAGGGCAGCACGCCACCACACAATTTCCAGATACTGACTGATTGAAGGTTCCCAAATATGAGAGTTCTGTATTGTATTATTAAGAAAATCTTACCCAAGTAATCCTGCAGCCCAACATTTTTGGGCTTTTTCAACAAGCCCTGTTCCACCAGCTCCTGACACAGAGACTCAAGAGTCCTAGTAGACGTGAATAAATGATGAAAGTATTTGCAGCGACTAATTTATCAAATTCATACAACTCATACATACTTCATACAGCTGTTCTGAACTGCAAATCATATATTTAAAGCTAGTGTGTAATATTTAGAAGAACGTAGTCACAGAAATTGAATAAATTGTCCATAACTGTGTGCTCGTGCATGTATAATCACTTATACAGATGTTTTTTTTCGTCAACTTTGAATTGGTTAAATATAGTTACATGAGGTGGACCCGACCTCCGCGTAAGTCGCCATGTTTGCTACGTCGTGTTGTGCTGCGTTGCGGTTCCACTACGACTCGGGAGTTCGGGGAAAAAAACAACACCCCGACTTTCGGGGTCCGAGTGCCGAGCGGTTCCGAGGTATAACGGAACACAGCATTAACGGTCCAGAATACGCGTAATCTATGATGAGCATATAATCTATGATGAGAATGCGTCGCGTTCGCGTTGAATTTCCAGCACTGCGGGAAACCGGAAATGGAATTAGCGGTGCGCCACCATAAAATGTCCCCTGTCGGCTTCTCAGTTGGTTGCAGTTTGCAACGTTACCACCTTTTGCCGCCAGAAAAGTACAACAATTACACACTGGGGCTTTCATTAAGTAAAGGCTCTGTGTGACCTCACCTTTTAGCAGTCAGATCCTTCTCCTTTTTCTTCTTCTTTCCACTCTCTTTCTTTTTCTGTCAAGTGAAATATGTATTATGAGGAAACAGCTCAAGCAAATCAATGTCAACCGCAAACACTGTCTTTCACTCGATTACCTTGGCATTTCCTTTGGCCTTACCACCCTTGTCTTTATCCACAACTAGCTTCCATTCAGTCAGCTCTTGTCTCATCTGCTCATCCACCTGATACAAGCAGAGCAAACCAAACTGAGTGCAGCAACAGGTGGTGCTGTAGACACCAATAGCCGTGGCACTGAATCTGCCAAACAAAGTGCAGTTTTATCAGCCTGTAAGATTACATTATTGGCATTGCCCTTTCAACTGTGTAGTCAGCATCACCTGTACTCGAATCTCTGCCTCAACATCTTTCCTCTTTTCTTCCTTCATCAGCTCCACATCATGCCTCTGAATGAAATTTTTGGACTCATTGCGGGATTGCCAAAAATCTGAAGTTGAAGATGTAATTTACATTACAAATGTTAGGTTACTATACACAGAAAGTTGACAACTGGCCAGAAAATTTTTAAAAAACCTGCTGAACAACTTAACTCTCAAACTGGTGTTACAGGAAATATTCACCTCTTTTAAACTTAAACATACCTACAAAATTTTTGTTTCCTACTTCCAAGTCTGACAGAAAAGCCGAAGGTAGCATCTTTAACCCATCGTCCTCTTCCTGTGGTTCAAAATTTAAGGTCAAAAGTTATATTGGTTACTGAATGTCCAATGCTTCGAGGTGAAACAGCCAACATGGGTTGGGGTTTAGATAAATGAAATCCTACTTATTCTATGTAACCAATGTTATATTATACCATTGGAAAATAGTTTAATAAAACTGTGAGCTTGTACTTCTTCTTCTTCCACTTTCCCTTTGTCCTTCTTCGCCTTGTCCTTCTTGTCATCCTTCGCTTCTAGCTTGCTCTTTGCCTCCTCCTCTTCCTTTGCAGCAATTTCCTCCATTAACTGAAAACAATGAATGTACACAAAACGGTACTCTCCTACTGAGAAAATGTGCAACAAAAAATATGTGACTGATTACTTTTCTTTTACCTGCTGAGGGGTCTTTTCTACAAAAATGAGAGAGGAGCCTCCATCCTCTTCATCAGGGTAGTCTGGAAATAAGCCAGTAGCATCACTGTTAAAAAAACCGAGGAGGAAAACAGTGAAAACAAAACTACTTTATCAATGTCAACATATGTTTAAATATTACACTATCAGAATTCACACCAACAATATCTGTGCCACCTTACCGACATTCAATGAACCACTGCCGGATTTGGTCTTTCATCGTTTTGGTAATGTCATGACCCTCTATATCTTGCAGTTGTTTTTTGGCAGCTACCATTGACTTTTGATATTCTTCCTCATGCTCCTGCTGTTTCATCCTTGTGCAAGCTTCACTGGCTTGGGCAGTGACTTCTGCAGGGCACGGCACCTGGTATTTTGGATCCATGGTCTAAGATGGGAGTGATAAAAAACATACATATCATATTTCTATATGTTTCTATAATTATGGTGGGGTTAGTAGAAGAGGTGAGTTGAAAAGGAACAACATTTTAGTAAAAGCCTGTATGTGTATTAGTATTTTTAAATACAAAAACAGTTGAAAAAAATGCCACATTACTTTACTCACCATTCCAAGAAAAATCATTTCTTCATCCCGAGCAATCTTTATCCTCTTCCTCTCTACGTAGCCCCTCCACACCTACAAATCATATTTACCCAAATCTTTCAGCATGGATGATGCATTGCCAAAACAGGAGCAGAGAAAAGGGTATATATACTACTACATTGACAAACGAGGACCTTCTGAATGCAGACTGCAGCCATGTCAATAGCAGCATTTCCAGACTCCTTGGTCTTGGACATCATGTTCATATTTCTGCTCTCTTCATTCAACTTTGCCCTCAGACGTCCTTGGCGGGCCCGCTCTGCGATTTGAATGATCTTAATGGCCTCCTCTGGGCTCATGTCCTTGACCCTTAAAGGCTGTAGAGACAATACAAAAGTCGAAAAAAAATATTTACCAAAATATAACAAATAGCGAATAATGACTATAATTTATAATTTTTGCCTCATATGATACATTTTTTCAAGTAACAAAATAAAATGACTTTGTGCTAAAACACACAGGCGTTAATCAAATTGTGACTCTCTTTCAACTCACTTCTGGGCTTTCAGTAACTTTCACCATTTTCAGGATGTCTGTCACCATTAACTTTAGTTCTTGGTGTTCTGTGCTGCATTCAGTGATGAGATAGCGAGGGATAGGGATCTCAAGGTCTTCCTAAATTGACAATAAAAAAAATACTTGTTGAGTTATGAAGAGACATGAATGAAAAAGCAATGTTTGGTGTTTATAAGTCAGTGTAACTGTCTAAGATCTCATAGGAATCAAATTTGGTTTCATAATGAAACTCACAGGTCTGAGCTTTAAGTAATGAAGGATGTCATCCATGTAGTGATACTCTGAAAACTCCTTCTCCACCATTTCGTTCTTCAGCTCCAAGAGCCTCCCTATCACACCATCAAGAATGGCCCGAATCGTTCGTCTCTTCTGAGGGTGGACCACCTGGTCATAGATCGTCTCCAGCTGTTTGTAGATTTGCATGTAGCGCACGTAACGCACGGCCACGCGCTGACAGAACACTACTCTGTCCTTTTCTGGACGAGGGGGCTCAGCAGGCAGCTCCTCTGTTAGCAGACGGCTCAACTCCAGCTGGACATCTGCCCACAACTGGAAAATGGAAAAAAATATTTTTGTAACTTTGTTTTAAAAAGTGTATTAAATAGGTAGAATAGATAGGTTCACAATGTAGCTTGTCTTGAAACAACACTTGCATGCCTATACAAACACTGTTTGCCGCTTGTTGTCATGATTTCTCCTCCTCATCATGGTTATTAAGAGAACCATAAGTGATGAAGAACAAAATCCACATTACTTTTTCTATGCAAAGATGTATTCAATATATTTAATATGAGGCTTCATCAGTCTGTGCTGGTCAAATCAAGTCTTAACTTGATAGTCTTTCTTGTGTAAAATTCATTAGTTTTCCACAGTGTTCCCTTGCTGAGCTGCATAGAAGAGACAGTATCAAAGAGAGTAAATGAAGAATTAGACGTTGTCTGTACCAGCTATCTCTGGAAAGTTGGCAAAATTCTCCCTCACCTTCAGCTGCAGCTGATCCCTGACTCGATAGGTTTTCTCCTTTTGGACCGGGGGGGGGATGTCCCCACTTTTGTCTGGCTTGCTTTGCTTTTTTGGCATTTTGCCCAAGAGCAAGAGTACATCAAGAAATTGTGCTTGACTTTTTCGGATGGTGATCTCGGTCTGGTTTTATATTTTCAAATGTGGTCAAGTAACTTGCCTCTGTGTCTGCTTTAATTCAAATGGGATTTTGGGAATATCACTACAGATCAGAGGAGTGTGCGTGCCTTTGACCCTTTGATCATTGCATCAATGGGGATGACATCACATTGGCAGTTTTTATTATAGTGTTTCAGGTCTTTCAACATCATATACCCTCCTTCAGTTGACCCCAGTGCGTGTCCAGATGGCTACCTACTCTGACTCCATGGCTCTTCTCTTTTGAGCCACATCCATCTTGGGGCTCTCTCTGCCGCTTCGGTGGTACTGAGGATGGCTCTCCTCTTCCTCTTTCCTTCGAAAGCCTAACCAACCAAAGTCTCTAACCAGAGAATCCCTTGCACCCGACTTCCACTGGAAGACACCTTGCTCTCCATCCAGCCTGCTGACAGTTGCTGACCAGTTCTGCTTACTTGGAGAGCTTCCTTTCGAAGGCTTCTTCCATGCAATCTTCCCATTGGACTGTCAGCTCCAGCATCACCGTTTGTATGGTGGACTCAGACACAGAGACAATGTCTGCAATATGGCTGGGGAACTTCAGCTGCCCTCCGAGGTCAACCAACAGTTGCCAGTCCCCTGCCAAGGTCTGGATGCCTGCTGATGATGATGTTCTGGTGGGTTTTGGCTGCTCTCCAGCTCTGAGACCGTTGGGTCTATGACTTCCTGCAAGCAGACCAGTTTCCGACTGCGCTTTTGCCCTAGCAGCTCCTTGGTGAACTTGAAGGGGTTGGTGATAAAGGCTGCACGTTTCCGGGCCCTTTTGTGCCGCCATTTCCGATGCAACTCGGCCCAATGGAGGACCCTGATTTTCTTGCAGAGGGATACACATCAACTGGGCCAACCCAATGTGCCCATTCTCTCCTGCCTCCTCTCCTGGGTCTTCAATGCTTGCATCTGCTGTCTGATGTTGCGGATCCTCACATCTCTTTGGTTCTTTGAGGAAGACTTTCTTTTCCTTCTCTAAGAACCGCTCGGCGGAAATGCTGACAATGATGGCGGTCATGGCTTGAAGCTTCACCTCGGCCTTTCCCTGTGCCGTTGCCTCCAGAATTTGGTGGACATCATCATCAAACTGCTTCCACAGTGTGTCCATGTTAGCTGCAAGCAATTAGATCCGCTTCCTGTCAGACTTGATGCTGGACAGGTTAGTTTGCAACACTTGGATGTTCCGGGCTCTGTGGGGTGACTCCGGGCCTGGCTCCTCCTGCGTCCCACCAGGTTGGACGCCTGTGCGTTGTGCTGCACCTGCACCCACCTAGTATCCACCTTTACATATTTTAGTCCAGGAATTCTTTAATGCAGTTAACTAAATTCACAATTATGAATTCTTTAGTTATTATTATAAGGTACTGTATTCACCTTAAATGACCGGTAACCTCACTGTAATAAGTACACTGAAATATTTAAGCAAAAATGTACTACAAACACAAACAACTAAATACTGGACTGAAAAAAATGAATCACTTTGTCAACAATCACTAA